>NW_015112752.1:905260-907323 GCF_001443285.1 Poecilia latipinna | reverse complement strand
ATCTATACTACTTTGCTCAGAATTGTGAATGTTGAACAAAGATGAATGTACTAATAGAAGTCCAAAAACACATTATTGGGATTTTGGCTATGAACATTATGTAAAAAAAACAAATCCCTGTTAAACCTGGGATGTCATAGACTTCTTCGACCTGATGTGAACGTACTTGATGTGAACAGTGTTACAGGTTAACGAGGGCGAGGTTGGGGTCCTGCAACCCACACAGCTCACTGCAGTTGCCTCCATCAGACTGCTGGGGATGTAAGATGCTGTTTGATTGAAATTGCCTGATGATCAGTCAGGCAATTTCTGTGTTTTTCCTTGAGCTACTTCCTGATTCGTTTCTTTCCATTTGTGAAAGTTTAGTATCTTCATGTTTTTTGCTCTTCTGATCTTCTCTCATTTCTCTGCACTTTCTAAGTTACACTTGGCTGTTGGTTTCTATGCCAACCATGGATTGATCGAATCATTACGTCTCTAACTGATCTGTTCTGGAAAACTCACCTTCTCCCGGTCATCCTCTGAATCTCCCCAGTCCTAACCTGCCTACCCATTCTCTAATGCCCCACACAGTTTCCTTCTGCATATCAAGTCTCTCCCTACAGCGGCTCCCATTGGCATCATCTGCAACTACAATACTTTGCTGGAATCCTTATTCTGGTAACTACTTCTACTGTTCATAACAATCTGTAAATAAACCTTTAAGCATTCCTTTTATCATTCTGCCTCTCCTGATTAATTCTGCAGAATATTTGATGTCTAATAATTAAGGCAGACAGTTAGCCTACTAAAGATAGGGGCAGGAAGTGACTGGATAAAAAATCTAAGCGACAATGTTGACAGATATTCAGGATTTGCATGGTAGAAGCGCATGTAGGAAACTTTCTAGGAATGAGAATCTATACAGAGCTTTTGTCAGATTAGAAAGACAAATTTGTTCAACAACAGTTAATGAAGAAATCCAATCAGTTGTCACTGGTGTTTACTTATGGCGTCCTTCCTTAAAGTGAAAAATCTCCACTGAATTGATAGAGAGGTGTCTGAGTCCTCGGCTGGGTGAAATAAACGTTTCATTCATGACTATGTAAACTTTCATTGAAAAGCAGTGAAAAAGAGAAGTTTGAAAAGAAAATGTGGCTCTTGTATACAGTCTGTGGCTGCAGATGCTAGACATCAAAGTTATGCACCCAACAGAAGGCAATGCAATAAAGATTGATGCATTAAAAATGTCTCCTGTTTATTGAAGGTTGATAGATAATGTATTTTTTATAAACAAAAAGGCAAAAATAAAATAAATCAGCTCGAAAAACATGTTAAGTTTGAATTTAAACACCCAGTATCTCACTCTGTCTATTCCTGATAATTAGGAAGTATAACCTCCCTTAAGTGCATGAATGCATTCTTTATATTCTAGGTTCAATTTTTTTTCAACTGCGTTTTGTTCTGACTTGTCACAGCTGTCACAGCTGAAAGTTAAACGCTACTTCATACATACATCTATATCTGCAGGAAATCTGTCACATCGCGTTGACTGGCTGCAACCTTCACTTGAACACAGTCTTGATGCAGACTCCAGACATACCACTTCTTTCCAGCTCATTTTCTTTTCATGCACTGTTAAATGAGCTACTTTCTATGCAGTGAATCAACACAGCACAAGGACACAAGGCTGGCGGTGAAACAAAAAGCTAGACAGCCATCTCACATAACAATGAGACAGATCAAAGCCACAGAGGAGACCTGTCCTTATAAAAACTGCTAGGGTAGTGAAACTTTAAGGATTAAGTTGATCAACCTGCGAAGCCTGATTTTCTTTAGCTTAATATACCTCAGATGTAAACGGGGATATTGGTTAAAAAAAAAAAAATATATATATATATATATATATATCGCCTCAATGGACGATGTGCTCAGCGAATGTCTCAGACAATGGGGAAGAACAGAGGACGAGGTGCTGGAGGAACCATCATGGGAGGACAAGCCCCTACATGGGATGTACCACCGACAAATAACTGAAGTGGCTGATATCAGGAAATCCTACCAATGGCTGGAGAAAGCTGGAC
>NW_015112752.1:898608-901243 GCF_001443285.1 Poecilia latipinna | reverse complement strand
TATATATATATATATATATATATATGTATCAGAATGTCTAAACTGATATGCTGTGTTTGCATATAATAATATTTAAGTATTCAACTATCAGTTATCTTTCACCATAAGCATGTTTACATACCACACTAGTTTTAGCTTCAAATATAGCCAAAACTTACACGTTTTAATTTTTAAATTTAATATGTTCTGAATCTTGTTCTGAATATACCAGAACTTTTGCGTACGTTTTCTGCTGATGCAAAATAAAGCAACACCTAAGATTACTAGTCAAATATTACTCACTTTAGACATTTTTTTCAGAAGGAAGACAATTCTAAGTTATTAAAAATATGGAGTGGAGTGTTTATTACACTTAAGACTCCCCAAAATATTCATTCTTCTGGCAGATGTTGTTTCAAAGTATTGCTTTGGTCTGTCTCCTCTGTATTTACATGAATAGCTAACTGTTCACAAACTTGAGAGTTTGTTTACCAGGGAGTTTTCTCTATTGTTTTGCTGTCACTTTTTTAAAGTTGGGCAACAGAACATCGCATTATGCACTTCGTTCTGCACAAAAAACATTCCGCAAGTGTTCAAGTATAGAACAACTATGAATTTGTTTGGTACACGTCTGAACCAAACCAACGGGGCTGTGCTGTGTATTTTATGAATACATGTACTCTCATACCCTCAAATAATTATATATATATAACACAAATATTCTACAAATGTAGTAACATTTTTTTTATGAAAAACAAAAATGCTGCCAGTGTAACAGCAAATGCACTTTATTTGTCCATCTTTTTTCTTCCTGGAATTGAAGCAGCGATATTCTGGGAGAAAGGGTCCTAAAATATCCATGAGATGGATGGGCTTGGTCAAAACCTGGCCTTTGAATATCAGACGGGATGGAGCATCAATAATGGATTAACAGCCATCAACATTGCATATTAGACAGGGGAACGGAGACAAGCAACACTACTAAAGTGAGTACCGTCAGTAACCCTCCCCCGCTCCCTTAACTGGACCTTGAATGAAGATATGATTTTTCTCGGCAGGGCACAACATGTGCAGGAAGGTTTGGAGGTTTTAAGAGTCCCCCGTTATCCATCACTAAGCTGAAATCTTTAAAAGGTTTCACTTCAGTGATTTGATTTCCGAGAGCTTGGAAGCAGCCTGCTGTAAGGATTTGTTCGGAATGCCTTTGCACAGTAAATATGATATGAATCAGGAGTTTGATTCCCGAGTCCTTTGAAAGTTAATCTCAAAGGACCGATAACAGCCTGAATGTTGCTGTACAAAAATCATTACTGATTATTCTGTCAAAGATGTGATCTTTGGCATTGAAGTAAACATGCATTTGAATCTAAGAGTAAAATGGAAACAAAGAATCTGCTTCTCCAAGAGGTAGTCATTTATCCACAGGAAGGCTAAAACAAATACCTTCATGAAATATCCATGAGGATTAAAAAAAAAAAACCAGGAGACTGATTCAGGAAAAACTTCTATCTCCTTCAAACTTCTCTTGGTTTAGGTCATTTTACTCAAACCTTGAAAACTACAGTGATCAGACCTCTGTAAAAAAAAAAAAAACCTAAATAAGTCATTAGAAGCCTATTTCCAACCTTACTAGCAATGATGAATGAAAATGGAGTTTATCAACAAATTAATGTTATTAAATTAGAAAAAAAACTCTCAAATGCTTTTCAGTCATTTGTTTGCCACACCACAGCAATAAGCTTTCGTTAAAAGGTTTTGATGACCAACAATTGAATCGAAACGCATCAAAATCGTATGTCAAAATGTAATATCATTTCTGCATTTAACACAGTTCATAATATCCTGATTGACACACTGGAAAAGTGAGAATTTTTTCTATGCTTGGATACTTTGTGTCATTTGGCAATCATAAATCTGAGCAAATATGTTACATATCTGTTATCTTAGTACCCACGATATTAGTATTTTTGTACATCATTATTTGCATTTACCTAATTAATAATTTAATGTCTCGTCTTTTGTCTTCAGATAAAGAAATCAGCCAAATGTTTCCCTAATTGATGCTTTGATTGCAAAACAGGAGAAACTGTTATTGATCTAAAAACTCAAAGATTGATAGTTACTGCTGAGGAAGTAGAAGGTTAACATCTATTTATGAGGGCAGACAGGGACTTTAAGAATCAGACGTACGTGGGAGTCCCGGCAAAGCTTTGAATTCAGACATAAAAGAGAAAACTTGATGCAAGAAACACCGAGGAGGACGACTGATCTTGAGTTACATTCGCCTTTTAAGTTGAATGCTTGAAGAAAATTAAATTAAATTCAAGGTTTTGTTTTTATAAAAGTATATTTTCATGTTATATCTAAGTGGCTCAGTTTATGAAACACAAGTATAGGAATTATACCCCAAACCTATCCACTGACTCTTTCCTAGGTCCAAGATATTAAAATCCTTTTCATGCAGGAGAGACCTATAATCATTAGACTATAATTTTGAGAAAAAGTGTTTATACAGTTTGTAGGCGCTTCGTGCACAGCTCACCACAGTTAAGCTAGCTAAAATGTACTCCCACTCAGGCACGTGCAGAGGGGGGCGGGGCTAGGGATGCTTGAGCACCTGCCCCTTTTGCTCCTTGTCCCCAAGTGCCCTTTTGGT
>NW_015112752.1:888257-893756 GCF_001443285.1 Poecilia latipinna | reverse complement strand
CTAAAATGCGGTAAGATGTGCCCTTTTTTTTTTGAGCACCTGCCCCTTTAGTGGCCTCTGCACGGCCCTGCTCCCACTGTAAGGAGTTAACTGTCGGGGCTTGTGGCTGCTTTTAACACCTGCTGTTTTATAGTAGCTCAATAAGGTACAGATGACTTCCATCAAAGAGAGTTCCTATAAAATGTGCGCGGAATATGAGGTCTTTGTCATACGGTGCCCTCTTGAATGTCCTTACCTTAAGCCCTTTGGAGCAAATGGTTTAATGGTTGAATGCTTATCAATATTCCACTGAGGTGAGTGATGTGATTTCACTGTTGATTACCTCTGCTGATCAGCGTGATTGCTTTAGTGTTGGATAAATATAGGAAACTACTGAAGGGAATGATGAATACATTCGGATCCTTGCCTGTCTCAGTGCAAACAATGCGTAGGATTATGACGGTAAGAATCAGGGGATAAGCCTGAAGGCTGATTTCATTAATCCTGATGAACTCCCCAGCAACTTTTATTGAAATACCATGCAAGGTCATTGTGTGACATTAATTGAATATAATCCAGAGTCAGTTTGGTGTAAAATTTGACCTTAGTGGATGGGTTATTTGGAGCATGCAATTTCGCAGGATTAACATGATACCAATCTCTTGCTTTTAATCTCCCAGTAACTTACACCCAAAATTGATCCATATCCCTAAATGGATTTTTTTTATACACATTCGCTATATCAGATGTATTACCTCACTGAACCGCTTCATCAGAAGAATTTAGCGTCAATGAGACATTTGAATTTCCGAGCCTGCTCAGAAAGGTCATTTTTCTCTGCAGTGTTTCTGAGGAACTTGACAGAGTAGCTCCAGCCTGGCAACATTACAGGCTGGCCAGTCTGAGCCATGATGCATAAAGCATCAGATCGCATATGAGCACCAGTCCAAACAGCTTGTCATGGAAAGATATTTACTACTCAATTCAAAAATTATTCAAACACAACTACACCCTTGGTGTATAGGGAATTGTCTCGGAGTGAAAGAAGAGCAGTCTTGGACACCTAATCTGTTCAGCATGGAAGAGGAGACAGATAAAGGTGGATACAGAAAGATGAGAGGTGAGGATTTACTGTGGAAGCAAAGTGGAAAGTGGAAACATGAGAGGGTGGATTTAGGTGGAAAAAGATTTTACAACTCAGTCAACTGACAAAACAGAAACATAGAAGAAAATGGATGTTTCACTGAATTTCATGTAGCATATGTCAGTTTGTATAAAAAAAGTACACAGACATACAGACTAATATTACCTGATCAAAATCTTATGCACGAGCATTTTGTACATCTGTTTTGTGACCAGATTGGAGGCTGAGCTTTAAAAATGGTCACCTTTAAAAATGTGAGAATGTTCCAGAGAAGACTCTTCTGACATACAGTAGCCTTATCTGAACACAGGAGGAGTTCATTTTAAATGAACCCATATTACAAATCTGTGCACCGATCTGGGGAGAAGGGTCAAACTGTGGAAAGAATTTCTAAAAATCTCTGAATGCTAAATCACTTTATAGAAGTACAGGCAGCACATACCGAGTTTCCCATATCAGGCTTTGCTCCCTCTAAACTCACAGACTGTATAAACACAGTCTACTGTGCAGAAGCAGACTTTCCATCGGTACCATCCCTTAACCTGTGACTTCAACCGTCTTTATGCACTGTTGGGCACTCTCCATGCAAAACTCTGTCTTAGAAATATTGCCCTGGCCTTTCCAAATTTAATGTGGAAACAGACATGCAAAAACAAAAAAACTTCTGTTTCTAATTTATGAATTTTGAACTTAGATTTAACATTCACCAGAATAAAATAGGGATTATTAACTTCATAACTTCCTCCACAGTCTAAGGATTTAAATCATCTTTTACTGGTTGTGGTGTAGTGAAGTTAATATAAGGATCTGGTAATCCGAATCCTGCATCCATAAAAGAAGTATGGAGACTCAAAAAACATGAAATTATGTCAAAGGACTTTTCAAAGTGTACATTTAAATTAATATTCATGGATTTCCAATTAAAAAACATGTATTTATTACGCCAAGTTCATACTGTTTCTTGAGTGATCAGGTGCATGTAGCTCGGGGGGAGATGTGTGTGACACATCAAAAGTAATTCATTATTTCTGACTTGATGAAAATACAAATAGTGAAGAAAAAACTGAGACAGCCTTTCAAAAGTCAGGCATCAAAGGGTTAACCTTGTTTTTTGTCAACTTCATCAAAGAGCTCCTTTCAGTTTATTCATTCTTTGTGAGCTGTTGTTTGTGTACAGCGGAGTAATGCTGCGTTTCAGTTCAACAAGGCTGGTATGGTGCCCACTTTGTTCATAAATGATGGAATAAGATGTTTACATCCCTATATTGGTTCACCAAGAGTTCATTCCTATTAGCAGAAAAGGAGAATGAACAACAACAAAAAAAGAGCCTGCGATGCTAGGCATGCCTAACAATAACACAATGAATCATAGAGCCACAAAGTTAGAGTTTGGCAGCATTCTGTGCTATGATGTTCTTTGTGGTGATATCGCGCCCTGGGAACATGAGATGGAACAGTTTCTCATGTCAAACTGTCCATGTGTGATAATAGGAACAAGGTGTAAAAACCATATGCGTCACCATCTATGAAAGGAGGCTTTGTTATAATTATGTCAGGAATCCTTCTATGATTTGGCTTAGATTCATCTTAATTTAGTTTTAAATTGGTAAGTTGTAATACAAGCTTGGTTTGAAATGAATTTGTTAACTGTTCAACTATAGCAGAGCCTTTTTCCTGGATCATTTTTACATTAGCAGTTTAAACTTCCAACCTTACATCTGTGTGACTCTAAGCATAATACCAGAAAATTAATTCTACGGCAATTTAAGTGACTTTTGAAAAGATATTTCTTGATTGACCTATGATTGTACTGATAAGCAGGACAGATGATCCAAACTACAAATACAGAGTAATGTTGCATGAAGCTGGAGTATTTTAGAGGATGAAAGGTGCTTCACATAATGCGGGTCACGGCGCTCTAATGTCTTAGAGTGATTTAAGCGCCGCTGCAGAAAGGATCACTGTTGTTACGGTAAAAACCTATTTTAACACTTAACCACTGAACAGTGGTCAGTTTGTTCTCAAGGATTGTGAAGTGTAAAACTCTACATGTTTTTTTTTTTGTTTTTTTTCTATTAACCACCACTGTGTATGTGCATGTTTCCGTGTGCGAATGCTTGGGTCTGCTATGTGTAAATGCTTCCTGTCTGTGTGTCTGTGACAGCAGCTCAATGGTAAGATGAATGTTTCCTCCCAGCTCACTGTCCATCCTACTGGCATAAATCACTGCTGCCATTCAACAGCTATCCTCTATACAGACCCTCATTAGTCTAACCACACAAGAGCTTCCTCTCACATACAGCCAGACACTGAGCTATCGGTCATGCACAGCTTCCAGTAGGTGTTTTCACTGCTTCTCCAATACTCCACAAATTCAAAAACTACTATGAATACACATTTTATCTCACTAAGATGTAGCAAAGTACTCACTGTTACTCTAATCTGGGCCTTGGTTGGAACCATTATTAGAGGCTCTTAGAAGTAAAGTACAGGATGTCCTCAACTATTGTGTATAATGGGGTGCATTAAAGGGGCCATAAACATGGCTGGGTATGTGGAAAAATGGATTAGTGGTTTAGAAGACGTTACAGCTTGGAGAGCATAAGAGAATAGGCAAGCATCTATAAGTTGATAGGCAGTCGAGCTTTCAGTATCTCTGTAAAGTGTTCATGTACCACCTAGAGCTATTGTAGCTGCAGTTCGCTTTAACTCTCACATCAGTTGTGCATAAACAATAATCTTAAGCATGCTAGAAATGTTATTCAGCCTCTTCTAGATTATTGTCATTGACAAAGACTTTTCCATTAAGTTTAGTTATTGCTCCCCAGACCGACAGTGCTCTCCAACCCAACCCTCTCGCCCCACCCCTCAGGTGGACTGGTGGGATGTCTTGCAGCCATTGACAGGTATGGTTTAATGCTCATAAATAAGACTACGCTCACACAGCAGGTCTTGATGCTTAATTCAGACTTTTTGCTGAAATCCAATTTTTTTATGTGGTCATTCATATTACAGACTGTTTGAAGGGTTTATGATACCAAAACAACCCGCATGGAGAGAAGAACCGTCACAACACCGCACTGTTTACGAAAGTAATAATGGATTCCATCATCTATGGATCTGGGTTATTTAGAAATTGGATAAAGTGTGTCTTTATATTTCTGCGTCAAGATAAGTTACACGTGTTTGCGTGTGTATGTGTGTTTCTCACCTTGTACATTGTACATGCCACCTTTAGTTAACCACGAAGAATAACAGGAACACTTTGCAGTATCTAAAAAGGTTGTTTCAGATGCTGAGATACAGGGAGATCATAACCTGCCACCTTTCTAGAAATTAGAACAGTAAAGGGGTGACGTTAGAGGTCAGAGTAACACTTTGGTCAGAAAAAAATCTATCCACCTACTTTCATTCTCCATGGTCATGGAGTTGCACTGGTCAGTCTCATGCAGCAGACCCACTGGCTTCTTAAAAATGTGTACAAAACAGCCTCTTAATTATGGTTTTACATGCTGTTTCCTTGTGATATACTTTTATAAATAATGTTGTTGACCCTTTGTTTAATTACTATGAATAGGTTACGCTAATGATTATCAATAAATAAAAAAGTTTCTGATACTGGTCTTTGTTTTGTATGAGTCAAAAGGACAAAATGCAGGTCATACCAGTTTGTTTGTGGATACCTGGATACAGAAAAACATATAAAACAACAAAAGCTAAACATTGTTGCTGGTTTTGTGGGAATAAATGTGTTTTCAGAATCATTTTACTGTGTTTTTATAAGGTTTCCCAAACATGTAATATTAAATATAATATATTTTGTCTTACAGTTAATATACTGACTCACAAATGTTTTTTTTTTTTTGTTGCTGTTTTTTTTTGCGCTCCAGTTTTGCTGTGAATATGAACTTACTTCAAAGTGCCATGTCATGGCGTTTAGGCGGTCAAAGGAGGCTTAACCTATTTTTACCAGCCTTTTTACATCCTGTTAAGGGCAAGGACAAATTTGCGTCAACATTTTTCCTCTCCCTTACATGAAACGTTAAGGGGACGAGCCTGTGTGAGGATCCCTGGAGATCTTATCTAGTGCTGTATGGTGTTTGACTCCTTGAAGTAGCACCAAAATGTGTGACAGAAAGGCAACATTGTAAATAAATAATTTGCTTGTTCAAAATCTGTGCAGCCGAGTGGGACACACAGACATTTTGGGAAACATACGAGCATTATTGTGCTGCTCTGGTCACATGTGACTGTAAATAGGACTGGATAATGACAAATTTGTCATGCAGTCTAATAATGATTTATTCAGCTTAGCTAAATTACTGAAATTTCTTGAACTTATAAAACTAAACAAAAGACAGTTTAATTATAAACTT
>NW_015112752.1:855559-883462 GCF_001443285.1 Poecilia latipinna | reverse complement strand
TTTGTACTTTTACTTAAGTACATTTTTTGAGTACTTTCTCCACCACTGATAAACTTTAAATGTGGTATTTTTCTGCATTCTTTTCTTCATTTGCCTTTTACAGCAGACACTTTAATTTACAACTATAAAGACCTAAAATTAAAAAAGAGATCAGCACATAAGAGAAAATCCACTGTAACTAATTATCTCACTGTCCTTTTAAAGGTTCAGCTTAATTTCTGTTGTGGTTTTGTTATTTTCAGTTTTATAATCCCTCCGTTTGTGTTTCACAGAGTTGACCAGCAGCACTTGGTGCTGTTGATGAAGTGTAAAAAGAAGTTTGAAGGCAGATATCAGTACATACATTATGTCATCATTATGGGTCAGGTCAGTTAGGTCAGGATAACTGTTTGCCAATTCAAACCCTCACTTTGGTCCCTTTCCATCTCTTCACTAGCTACTTGCAGTTCATACCTGTGAACAAGTTCATTTAGCCATTATTTCCTTTTGTTAGGTAAGCATTTTGATTAATTAAAAAAAGATATTCACCATAATGTTTAAATCTAGTCTACAGACTATCTGTACACCATTTACTGAATATTATAAAATCTTCCTTTAACTGTGGTTCTGATCCCAGTTTGGACCAGTTTATGGTATACGAGAGACTAGCAACCCTCATTAAACAAACAGAAAAAAAAAAAAAAAGACTAGTGCTCTTACAAGAAAAACTAAATTTCTCTTGTAACCTGTGAGTGTTTGATAGAAATTACTTGTAATCATCATTTTTTTCAAAGTAAATGATAACTGGCCTGTACTTTTATAATGCTTTATCAAGTCCAGAGGACCCAAAGAGCTTCACACTACATTCAGTCTTTCAGTCTTTCATCCATTCACGCACACTCACACGCTGCCAAGCTATTTGTAGCCTCAGCTGCCCTGGGGCACACTGACCTAACTAAGGCTGTGATGCACTGGCACCAACGGGCCTCTGACCACCACCAAGTGGGTACAAAACATCCATAACACAGGTGTAAAGTCAAGCATTATCTGTACCAGACTTCAAATGGAGCTTTTCTCCCTGCACTGTGGAAAAATACTTCATTTGGTACCTAAAAATATATTGACTAGAACAACTAAAGCTGACAAAAATTGAAAGAATGAGATAAATGGTCAGCAACCATTAATACAATAATCCAATGATCCATTAAAAGTTAGTTGCTCCTTTGTTCCGTTATTTTGTGAATGATTCCTGCTAATAGGGGAGTACCAGAAATGTAAGTGAGGCTGGATTATCTAAAAACAGATCACACACACACACACCTCACAAACTCATTCGTTCACGCACCCACGATGTAGACAGCCGAAGGTCATAGCAATACAGGTTTATATATCATTATGTAACCTGTCTACTTTTATTCTAAAGGCAACCCTGATTTAACAATGTCAATCATGCAGCTGGGATACCGTCCCCTGACTGCTTTGGCCTTGGTTGCTTCTTTTGTTCTTAACAATGAGGCTAATTTTACACTGAAGGCCTGTAAATTTACATATTTTTGAGCAATTTAAAGATCCCTCTTAATAAAGTTAACTTTAAAAAATTAAATGAATAAAATAGGTTTTCACATTAAAGAAAACCTATTAATTTGTTTCATTGCTGATGTTTTCATCTGCCACTGAAGCTCATTGTACTAGAATTGTGTTAAAAGTTTGTTTTAATGAGATAATGTTTTTAAAACGATTTAATAATTAGACTTGCAAATCATCATCATTCTCATTTATTGTTACAAATTACATTTGATCAAACTGCATAATATTTAATTAAATCAAAACACATTGAATTGGAGTCAATTTGGGTTACATGGTGTTTCTAATTGTATCAAATGAGTGTTTGCTGTTTATACATTTATAAAGCACCTTTATTTGCATTTACGAGTTCCACTGTAATAGAGGAAAGCAAATAAAGGAAATAGAGGAAGCAAACTGACAGATCTGTTCCTTGCCACAAACCCGATTTGTTAACTTCCGCCTTTGAGAAAAAGTTTCAGGTTAAAAAAAAATCATTAGCAGAATGATTTAAGAAAAATTTGTCTAAAATCTGTGAAAAATATTTTTGTTATAATGGCTAAGATTTTAAGCATTTCTTAATTTTTTTCTAGTGCTATTCTCATGGAAGATCCTGCTGATGTTTTCACTGAAGAAAAGTATAAAAATTAACATATGAAAGGTGCATCAAAAAAATCCCCACCACAAGCCTACGCAGCATGTCAAGGTGACCAGATTGGGCCTCAAAATGAGCTGATACTGTGTGGCCAAAACCCCGAAATTACGTGTTGCCTATCTGGCCTCTCCAGATATTCCTGTCTCAATTGCCAGTTATTCCTCGTTAGCCTGCCACACTCTCCAGTGACAATCTCTGCTCACCTGAGGTGCCATGCTCCTAGCTCAAGCACAATTCATCCTCCAGTCCTTCACAGCATGCCAGCTACTGCCACAGCCTGTCCAAATCTTCGCTCACATTCAGAGACATTGTGAAACTGCTGCCAGGCTCTGTTTTGCTGTTTTCAAACTGTTTCTTTTGCATCCATTGAGAATAGAAAACACTGAACTTTTTTTCAATGCTTTAGTATAAAACAAATTGACAAAAAGTATTTTTTTTAAAGTGGAACATTAAAGAAAGAAAGAAACTGGCTATTGATTGAAAATGGATTAATCACTTGAATGAAGTGAATATATTCTGTAAGACCATTTCAAACCTTATCACAATTTCTGCGACAAGTGTGAGCATACACAAAGAACTTGTCTATGTAACTTAAAAAGTGACTAATTGAAATCTTTTAAGAACATGATAAGCTGAGGAGGTTTTATAGGGCAGCAGGCTAGATACTTAGCAAACCAGCACTATATGAATGTGTTTAAGCACCCTGTGGTGAGCCCTATTTGCTTGTAATTCACTGCAGTGTTAAATGATGGTTTGTGTTAAAACATTTCAATACTTTTTAATTCTGATTGTATTCAGACAGATGTTTTCTTATTTCTACTCTGCCTTCTTGCACTGATGCTAAATGGATTCAGCCACCCCAACTTGCTCCAAGCTATTTCTACAGGTGTGGTTAGAAAGAAAGTTAAAATATGCAGACGACATCTAAAGCAGGTTGTCCTTTGCTTTAGGATCCTTTGGCACTCAAACACACAGTCACACACAGAAGAAAAACAAAAGATTATCTCACATGTTAAAAGGTGTGCTCATTAAAGCCATGGTCTCCTTAGTGTTCTGGTTGTTGGATACTTGCTCTAGCTATAAGTCAGAGTTGTTTTACTGCTCTTCTTGCTTCAGAAAAGTGTTTTTAAAAAGTATTTATCTGCTTCAACACCATTGGAAACGCCAAGTGTGTTTATTTAAGTTTTACTCTTTCAACATTTTTAGATTTTAAGAGTGTAAAACATGATGATGCAGTTTATGAAGTATAAAGTTTAGAAGGCACTTCAAAAAATCAACTATGTGCAGGACTCAGATAAATGAGTCTATTGTAATTTGTTTGGCTATAGTTTATTTATAGTATAAATAAAATTTGATTGATTGATTGATTGATTTATGAGCAGAAAATATCCTCTGCATTGTCCTGTACATCAGTACTGTAATGATTTTTGTTTTTTTCTGTTTTTGCAATGCTTAACTTTACAAATCCACATGCCAGTTATCTGTGTTCCTTTGGATTAAAAAGATAAAAAAAGAAAACAATGCTTGCTGAATGCCTCGCTTACGACACCTTGTCATTAAGCCACCATATTAAAAAAAGCATGTTCCTAAAAAATTACATTTTTTGTTTTGGTTTGTAATATTTCGGGTACAATTGATTGGACTACAACATATTCTCTCATAATTGCTGTGAAAGGATTTGTGTAATTGCTGCACCATATTCCACATGGTACAGATGCTTTCATGTCTGTTGAAAGCATCTGCACCTTGATTGAAAAGTTTAATTAAAGCAACTTTTGTTTGATTAAGTCACCAACATATCCAAATCGTCCTTAGTCTATTTGTCCATCTTTCTCCATGCATTGCTTTTTGTCTAAAAGCTTTGCTGCATTTGTGTTCTTCTGCTGCCTGTACAACATCAGGAGTCCTGGGCTGAAGTGCCGATGGACAGCTTGCAATGGTTTCTCTCTGCATGCAGCTTGAATAATTGATGCCTTGATTGCCTGGGTATTCATGGACACAAAAAGGCTTTTCCTATTCGCTGTCTAACACACTGCTTCAATCTTAAATAGCCCTCCCCAGTGGCACAATGCGCAGGAAAGCAAGTTATTTGGCTTACATACAGTACAGTACAGCCACTGTGCTGCATCATCTGATTACCACAAGCCACTATTGTTAGCCATAACAATGAGGTTAATTTATTGGCTTCTACTTGTGCAGCTTAGGACTTTAATAGATTGTAATATATATATTTTAAATGACTCTACCTTTGCTGTATCAAATTCAGCATACTTGTCTTTAATAACAATAACAATTTCAACAGCTCTATTTGCCATCATACAAAGGAAATATTTTCTGCTTAACTGCCTCTTCGAAGGAACACCTTGCTCTATTTGAGATGCTCGTCATAAACCCTGCACCTTGTCTGTGGCGACCTTGCAGAATCCCACGCTGAAGCATTAACTGGCTGTGTTTTTCTCACCAGCTCTGCACTTATTTATTCATGTTTGCTCTATGCTCGCATATAAATCCCATAATTAAAGGAGATTTGTGTACAAAGACCTGCAATGTGCTGCAAGCTCCTAATAGAGGGTATTAGTTGTGAAGAGTACCATGCTGTGTGGGGGTTTTTAGAGCCAGCAACAGACACTGATGCAGAGAAGCTGTCCTATGGCCTTAACGCGATAACATCTCCTCACTTATGTTGTGAATTAACAGACTGAATACAAACATGCTGGTGGCCTCATTGGTTTGCCATCAAGCTATTAACCGTCACTCCTCGGTCCTTAAAGTCCAATTACCTAACCTGGCATTTCATAGTCCATTGAAATGTAATTGCTTGCCTTTCCAGTTTCACCATGGTTAATTAAACAAGGTGTGACAGATGTAGTTATGACACCTTCCAGACTTTTGTGACCTTCTCAATTGAGCTACGGTTGGTATAAAAAGAAAGAATGTGCATATTTCATCCATCTTATGGATTTTTGGTGTCAGGTTGGCTGACACCAAATCACAGACCGTTCTCTAAAGTCAGGTTTAGCCAGGGAATTTGATATCAATCATTTACATGGCTTGGAATAGGACATCATACTTTAAGTCAAAATATAATTTCAGCCATAAGAGGTTGAGATTTTATATGAATTAATTTGTTGGTACGCTCAATGGAATGACACAATAAAACCACTTGAAAACAGTCAGTGTTACAGTATTTCATAGGAAATAAAAAGCATAAATAAATCTGCTTGTTTAATTTATTATGGAAAAAACAAGTCTAATCAGTGCGCCCTGGTCAAAACTGCTCTATCATTACGAACTTTAAGTCAGCTTAGTATCCAAAACACAGACTGTCTGAAGGCTCATTAAAATGTTGCAACTCTTACTTGGAAGCCTGCTTTGGTGTAGGGTTAGGTCATCCTACTGCCGGTTAGCAACATGAGGCAGTCTGGCCAGGTTTTCAAGAAAAATATATGTGTCTCCTGCCAGGATATCATTTGGGAAAAAAAAAAAATTGGAGTTTGAATGCTTAGACAAGTTTGTGTCTAATCGCACAAAATGTGTTTGCAGTCTATCAGACATAAATGCTAATGGTAAACGGCTTTCACTTGCATAGCACTTTTTCAAGTCTCAGGACTCCAAAGCGCTTTACACTTTGGAGTCACTCATTCACACACACATTCACACTCTGATGGTGGAATGCTGCATTGCATCCACAACTGCCCCGAGGCAGATTGCCAGAAGTGAGGCTGTCATTCAATTGGTGTCACCAGCCCCTCTGACCACCACCAGATGCTGAAGCAGGTGAAGTGTCTTACCCAAGGACACAACAGTAGAGTGACTAAGATGGAGAGCAGGGGTTTGAACCAGAAACCCACCTGTTGCAGGAAGGACCCCCTCCTCCTAAGCTACTGCCTCCACCACAAACCACTTCTGTAGCTTTTAGTTGTTTTCTTTGTCTTGTTTAATGTGGACAAGCTCAAACAAAACAGATGCAAACATCACCTGTTTACATTGCATCTACTTATGTAAATGCAATCAGCGATAACTGATGATCATCATATTTTAGTAATGTAAAAAATAAAAAGATAAAGACTTCTCACTATACAAGCCTGTGGCAAAGACACTTAAGGATCCTGAAAAAATACAGAATCACAGAGTTTAAATTTCTAGTCTAAGAAAGGTTTAAAATACAACATTTCAACACAAAGAAGTCCTTCATCATAGATCTGGGCTGATAATATTGTTAAAAGACTGACATTTTTTTTTAACTAAGGAGAGTGTCTCAGGTGTGTGTTTTGGGCTTTAGATAAAAAATAAAAAAGTCTCAAAGGGCACTAAGGGGTGCTTTTTTGATCTACCTATATAAACAAGCAACTTAATAAGTATTCTCAGCAATAGGAAGCCATATATAGACTACATACAGGGAGGTGGTACTCATCTGGGAGGAAAGGAAAGAGAAACGTGTGCCTTTTCTCATCAAGCCTTGTTTTGGCCTGGGGGCACTGGTGCCACTGTGACTCTCAAGTCAGCCCTGAAAAGGCAAAAGATCCAGGCACATAAACAGATGACTGGTGCACACAGAGCGATAGCAAGACAGAGAAGGGAAAAGTGGGAGGTGGAACGAGGGAAGAGGCTTCACCCCAGGATGAGTCAGATCTCCGCACACTGCCTGCTGCAAAGCAGAGAGGCTGTGGGGAATATCGAGTTGGATTAGATGGGAGTTTCTCCACTGTCGATCCTTGGCTGAAGGCAAATGAAGAAAAGTACACATGGAAAAGTAAGCACATACAGATAGATGACTGTCTACTAATGGTCCTATTTGTGTGTTCTTGACATAAACACACACACACGTGTCTTTTTCTAACTTCACAAGTACATTGCATTGGCTTTCAGTAATTTTTCATTCAAGCCAAACATAAACCCAATTCATGCCTTAGTCCTCAAACTAGCCCCTAGCCCAGCAACAGCACTTCATTTTATGAGGTTCGGGCTTCGGGTCCCATAAGGAGAAGTGGGTCCTCACACTTCTCCTTATGTGTGAGCCCCATCTTTCTATTTGCTAGAAAGATGGGCCTGCTTTAACACACCTGAATCAGTTGATTACAGTTCAATAAAAGTCTGTTAATCAGCCATCAACTGGAATCAGGTGTGCTGAGGCAGGGAAACTGTTAAAACATGCACTGTGCCATGAGGACCAGGGTTGGAAAACACTAGTTCAGCCTACCGTTCACCACGATGTACTCATGGTAAAACAGTGGCTATTAAAAATTACAGTGCTCAAAACCATTTAAAAAGTTTTCTATCCCTTTCAGGTGGTCAACTGGATATAGTGTTACTTATGCATAAGAGTAAAGCATTGGTTTAAACTCAAAGTCCAAAGAAGACAATGGCCCAGGCATAAAATGAAAGCTAACAGGAAAAATACTGCAAAGAAAAAAAGTGTTCCTGTGAGGCAGATGATAGGATAGTTACCACTGCAGTGGAAAGAGTGGAAACACATTTTTCAATGTGGTAGAGGACTGTAGTATTCAGTCTGTCGGAGGACTGATTTTAGACAATATGTGAAGTAAAAGATAAATTCAGAGTGTTCCTTCCAACAGCTTGATGAAGTGTCACACAAAGACTAATGTCCCAGCGAGGAGAAAAAACTAACCTTCAGAGAAGAGGCGGATATTGATTGGAAAGAACTTGCCTTGGAATACAGAGGCTTTCAGAGCTGACAGCTTTGGAGCTACTAATTCATAAACATGAAAACAAGAAGATTGAGTTCCACAGAAACTTCAGTTCCACAGGATCTATCAGCAATAGTGGGGACGTTTCTTGATGCTTCAAGTCATTAAACCCTAGGCATGACTGTGTGTTCCCCAGGAAAATCTAAGTGCAATTAAAATGAATGACGTGAATTACCACACAGGCTGTCAGAAAACATCTGGTCAGTTTGTCAATGACCTTGAATCATGGAAAATAAAAAAGCTCCATAATCTGAGAGTTGATACTGATGTGGAGACACACACTCAAGGATATTAAATATACACATAAACCTAACATCAATAAATCAAATGTCAGAGCCCCTGGTCACCACACTCATACTTACTTTTAGTCAATTATAAATACATGTCATAATTATTATGGATGTCACCGATCAGGTTTAATTCAGGTCCTTTGATTTTGAGTACCACAGTACTATCAATGCTTTCTCATTTTGTCTCCAAGACTCCAAAAAGCCAGAGAAAGTTGCTAAATTTGTCATTAGTCTCTTTTTAGAAAGAAAAGATTGCTAGAGTGGCCTGAAAAGTTATTAAATACGCCGATGACGTTGCTAAGTTGGCAACGGTTCTCACACTTCAAACTGGTGTCGTGTTCTGCTTCACTTTACAATCAGATTACATAAATATGCTAGCATAACTGACAGGGGATTTGTTCTGCAATCTGTACACTGACATGATTCAAAGGTTCAAATACATGGAAATTGCCTCGTCCCAGAAGTCATGAAGAACTGTATAGCTGCAGGTAAGTGCACTGAGAGAGGATGTAATTAAACAAAAAAAAAAAAAAACCTTAAATGATGTTGAAGTTTACTGTTGGGTTTTTGATGGTAAAATCTGATTATTAAGAAGAAAAAAATTATTTGTCTATTTCTGAAACGATTTCTTTAAAAAAAAACTATCTGGAAAAACAATATGTTTTGCAAAATACTTCTACACTAGATGCTGAATTATTCCAAAGCAGTGAAGCTGCATTTTCTCTAAAGATTGAATACTTTGTTAGGTTCTATGCAGCATGCAATACAAATTCTGTACATCAGCATCTGTAGACCGGATGGAAGTAGCTCTCACAGCTTGGCTGCATATCATTTCATCTCTCTAATAGAAGACAAATTCGGATGAAGTAATATTAGTTTCATTTCTTTCTAAAATGAGCAAGCTATCTTATTGCGTGAAAAATATCCCAAAGCCAATTAAAATGCACATCTGTTTTATTAAAGGAAATAATATCCATCCATCTTATCTGTCAGCGTTATCCCCCAGGACCATCATGCACATCATCAACCTCAACATGTCTTCATGGATATTTGACTGTGGAAACTAATTGAAGCAATTTCGTTTCATTTCAAAGAGATGCTTCACATGGTGGATGTCTAATTTAATATATAAAATTTACATTTTATAAATTATTCAGTAATGTATGGGTACTGTAGAAAGTAAAGTATGACCAAAGAGTAAGGAACCGCATAGATAGATGGATAGAAAACTGAATTGAATGAGTAATCCTTGATGCTTTGAAGGTAGATATGATCTGATTCCCGTCAACACTTTTTCACTACAGGTAAGTCAATCATTGCTTTGTTTTAGATTGGAATTTGTCCAGCAGTGACAGCATGGTTTTAAAAAAAACCTACTATCACAGAGTTGTTTTTATAACCTAACTGACAGGTATGTAAGGAAACTGTCATGCTTTGGCTTTGGCAGCTGCCACTCTGCTTTTTTCTTCCCCCACACAGACAAGTGGCAGGTGTTCATTTGATTGAGCTTTATTTAATACAACAATTAAACAAGGTGTGCAAACAAAAACAGAGTTCACAGTCACAGCAGTTCCCTGCAACACTAATTGCTTTGCTACAGAGTAATGAATAATTATAATAGGCTATTTTTACTGTGGCTGGAAAATGTTCACTTTTTGTGTGCAGGGATATTCACAAAAAATCTGCAACTACTCTAGACGTTTTTTTTTTTAATTTATTTATTTTTCTGTCTGTTTTTCTCTTGTTTGTTTTGCTGAGACCTAAATGTTCTACCTGGATTAACAGAGTAGATATCTGAAATAATCTGCGATAACCAGCATCTATCAGCCAACCTGCCCTGAGCGCCATCAGCTTTAAAACTGATGATGTTGTACAGCTGGGATCTGGAATAAAGTAGCAAAGCTTATTTTTTTTTTATTTTTAAGCAAAGTAACAGCTTTGTTCTTTTTCCCTCTCTTTCTTTCTGACAGCTCTGTATATTACGGGAAATAAAGTCTCTCCCTAATTCTTTTTCTCTTTCCCTCTTCCCTTTACCTATTTATCTATGTCTTTCTCTGGTTTAGAACATGAGGAACAGAGACTGTGATCAGACAAAGGTATATGTAAATATAAAACCTCATCCGAGAACATTTTCTTGTGTTCGAAACTGCGAGCTCGCTGTGACTGTCAGACATGATGGATAGCTCAAATCCCATAGAGAAGGGTATTTGCAGTATGTAGCACATAAACATAGAAAAAAGATCTCAAGCTTTCTATCAATTTTCATTATGAAAAAAGAGCCATCTCAGTGGCAAGAGTTGTATATCAGACACATTAAACCGTCAGCTGAATATTGAAGTATTACATGCTCCATTTCTCAGAAGTCTAAATTTGTTTTTAATGGGTCTGCTCTGTTCATTGACCTGAGTTCCAGTTTCTAAGTGTCCAACAGAATGAGCGAGTCCATGGCAGCTGTTTGACTGTTATTCACATCAAATCATTACATCAGAGGAAAAAGTCATTTACAAAGCAGACCACTGGTATCTGTTTCTCCACAATGGCACGAATGCTGGTGTCTTTTCTCATATTATCTTTGACATCTTTGAGAGTTGGTAATTTAAGAATGCTAAATTCAAAATATATCCTTCTAGAGTGTCAGTGAAAACTCAGCAGCCTTGGGGCAGATCATCCAGGATTCTAAATTGTTTGATAATATACACTTATGGGTAATATTACTTTATACTTCTGCACTTGAATAGAAATTGAAAGAGGTATCACTTTTTTCTGTATCCAGCCTTCAGTTTCTTGATATTTTTAACATCATCTAGAATGTGTTCTTCAATCCATTGTGATCTTAATGACTGAGATCAGAGGCCCCACCGGTCCAGGAGGATTCACAGACATTCCACTTTTCCGTGACACTTCCAGCATATTCAAAGGTATCTCAAGGTGCTCCCGGGTTCTCCCCCTAGACTAATCACCACCAAAATACCGCAACTTATTCATCTGATGCAGAGTCTGACCTCTACCCAGGAGGAAGCAATCCAGTAAGAACTATCCTCTACATGACCTAGTCTCTGAGGCATGGGAGATGGTGCAACTAAGAAAAGTGCAGAATAATATTGACCCCAAGATCAAAGGGGCTCTCAAACCCCTTCTCCATGTTAAGGTGGCAGTCTTTTGGAAGATGATTCCCTTTACAAGCTGTCTAATTTAAAGCCTGTGGATTAACCCCTCACCTTGCTTACTCAAGTTGGCAGATTCGATCAATTTCAACTCTGTCATTGCATCAGGAGCTGATGTTTTGTTTTGGCTGATAACTGACAGAAAGCTGCATTCAAACTTTGCTGTACATCAATAGTCGATTGCGCAGAAATGGAAACAGTAAGTAAAGAAATCCGACACAAATGTGAAAAAGACAAGTGGGATGTCCACGCATGGTGTTTACACTGCAGTGTCAATAAATCAAACTAATGCTGACAAACAGAGGGAACATTTTCCTGCTGGGCCTTAAGCACTTAGCGGACAGTTATAAAGTGGGCAGTGTGTTTTTAATCGGTTCATGGACACAGTCCTCCCTTCGGAGAAGGAGAACAAGCTTGTCGATCTGTTCCAGCAAACATCAGGGGAGAACACCTTGAAGCCTGAAGCTGCTATCTGCCATGGTGCAGTGGTGGTAATGATTAAGTATCAGTCCAGCGCGCTCCGCTCATTTCCAAACTATCAGTTTCACCTTCTCTACTACATCACATTTGTGGAGCAGAAGGTAATGATCCACTTGGGTGACTGCCAAGTTATTTTCTTCCCAATGTTCTCTTACTCCCCATTTTCCTTGGTCTCTCTCTGGCTCTCTTTGTCTCCACACAACTTTCTGACTTGTCTTCTGTCATTCATTTTTGATATTCATTTTCAGAAATGCTGGTGGAGATAGAATACCTTTGCCCAATAGGTGAGAGAGTCATTTCTGTGAACTTTCTTCGACAGGAGGTCAGAGAGAGTGGCAATAATTTTGCAGAGTTCTTTATAGCTGTTGCAAACCATCCAAAGGAGGCAATTAGGTGAGAAAGGTTGCACATGCTGTGATTATTGGCTGCATGCTCTTCCCTGCTGATCTACTTTGGTTGTCAATCAATTCCTAGGTCGAGGAAATGCTTGGACACAGAAAATTATGCAGCAAGACAAAATATGTTTAGGTTTATTGGAAAACAAATTTAAGGGCAACTCCGCAAAGCATTTTTCAACCAAGTTAAATATATGGCGTTGATGTGAATTCCACTTAGTTGAAGAATAATTTAAAGCTCTATTCATCGACTTTTAAGTTCGAATGGTTTACATGTTCAAAATCCATGATAAATAAAAAACAATGAAAACAATGGTTGTAGCTTCAGCAAATATGTGCCTACCCTTCACACAAATCATCCTCCATTGCTGTTAGAATAACAATAAAATGTTCAGAACACACAAATTTCATTACCAACTTTATAAATACTTACACACCACACATCTCAGATACAGTTACTGTGACAGTGCTGCTTTACACTAGTCACTGATTATTCTATGTCGTCTTAGATTCTATGTCTAAGAATCTAAGAGTATACACAAAAGTCAATGTTTTTAAAAGCAGGTACATTTTTTTACTTACTATGTTCTTTTACTGAGTTGATAAAGGTCAAAACTGAAATCAAAGTAATGAGCTTTAGTGTTTTTTCAAGTTGTTTCAATCATTGGTTGCTGCAAAATGAATGATAATGATGTGTGTTGTTGGAAATATTGATGAGTGAGTGAACGTGTGGAGGGATTTTACCAATAATAGTTTTATGGATGAATTTGTATCAATTTATTAATCTGTGTGAAGGGAGTGATGACCAGTTACTGATAATAATATGGTTTTCATACCGAGGACTTTCTGTAGTTTCACTGTTGTACACAGTTTTGATGAAAAGGGAAACCTCTTCTTTGCAAATGTAAATATATTTTGCATCTGGAATGTGAAATATTTGTTTATTATCATACCTGAATGATGCACAATTTATTATGTCTGATGTTACAGACAAAGGGCTCAGCTTCACTGTAGATTTGATCCAAGCAACATGATAGAATGCATTGTTGATAGTATGTCAGTGTTTTCATTGTACACTGATCTGCTATGCTGTACAAATACTGACCTTTTTCAACAAAAGTTCAAGCAATTACTCTCTGGAAATAGAAAGACCTATAGGCTTCAAAGAGGGTCAAAAGAGCTAGATGATTTCAGTACATCCTCTGTTGTCTTCACAGAAACAGCTCAGAAATTAACATTCTGAGTAAAGCTTCCATGGTATGCAGTATGAATTTAGAGATGATCTGATGATCTGAGATGCTGACAAGGAGGAAATCCGCATTGCTGCAGCAGCTGAGTCTGTACCCAAAGATTCGAGATGTGACTCAGAATGAAGGATGATGGCATTTCCAACAACGCTCACTTATAGCAGTTGTTGAAATTGCAAGTTACTACTGAGCCTAAGAAACATATGTGGTGGGTATTATTATATGGTGGTGCATTATTAAAGTGCACATCAAAAAAGGGACAAGTTCACTCCATAAAATAA
Organism: Poecilia latipinna; assembly: GCF_001443285.1. Taxonomy (NCBI): domain Eukaryota; kingdom Metazoa; phylum Chordata; class Actinopteri; order Cyprinodontiformes; family Poeciliidae; genus Poecilia; species Poecilia latipinna. The sequence continues at coordinate 869,700 of NW_015112752.1, read as the reverse complement.
AAAGACTTGCAGGGACAATATTCTAGAGCCAGGAAAACTTTCTTATCCAGTGTAATTATAGTTTTGGAGCTTTAGCAATGAGTTTCACTTAGGTATAACAAGAACATTTCATTCAGGTTGAAAATGTAATTTTAAAAACAGATGTGAAAGTTCACGATATGTCGACACTTAGTATTACTCTAGATAAATTGCCAATATCCATGGTGACCAAAATACCCAAAGTGATTACAAAATGCAGTTTTCAAGTGATGATTTGATTTACTAAGAGAAAAAGGACGATAAAATAATTTCCTCTACACATTACAACACTAGATGTCAATAATGTGTTTATAACAATGTAGCCGACTTTGGCCTGCTGAGTTGATTTTATTCAACTATGGATGGTCTGTTTGAGGTCATGCCACAGCATTTCAATTGGATTAAGGTCCAGACTTTGACTAGACCACTCCAAAATCTTCAATTATTTTTATTTTCCCTTCCTTTTGCTTTGTGTGGTTGACCGGCTGGTGTCCTCTGGATTTTTTCAGTTTAACATCACAGACTAATTTTCCTTCAGATTTTCTACATGTGAACAAAATTCAGGTGACCTATTTGAAGGATTCCTTGATTTCTCCATTTCTGGATAAACGTTATGTGATTCACTGGAGCCCCAGAGCCCTGGAAAGGGCTTTTTAATAATTTCCAGTGTAGTAGATGCGAGTGACTTTCAGGGCTCGAGACAGCGACCAACTTGGTCACAAATGTGAAATATTGAAGTCGTACAAGTGTACCTATTCATTCCATGAAAACAAAGAGGTCTCCTGTACTGGACATCTTCCTATGGCTCAGTAACAGATACTTTAAATCAGATCGTGGTATAATTCAATCAAAACTAGTGAATGAGGGTAATCTCCCCTCTGATTGGTTGTGGTCCAGGTGTTCATTAGCATGTCTACATTGTGTACTGTAGTCAAGTAGGCTAGTCTAATTGCATAAACGGAGAGCATACACCAGGATTTTTTTGGACCCAAACTGAGACTGGTGTAAATATATATCTATTTGAACAAACAATAATTTGTGGTGTGTGTGTTTAAATCTCAAAATGCACACACACGTCTTATTCTGGCGCGCGCTCCACCCTCACTCTCTTTCTACTCATGCGCACATCTCCCATTGATTATTTGCAATGTAGCAAAGTATATGCGAATGAACTACTCATAACCTCCTTCCAATCCAACCTCGGATTGAAACAGGAAGCACAAAGCACTTATAAAACACATTACATGCAGCAATAAATGTTCTGCCCAGACGCTGCCCCTCTCTGCTGCCTTTCAGCTGCAGGCAGCAGCAGACAGATCATCAGATGAAGCCGAGATGGTCATCTAGTTTAATGTTGCCTGCAGTACCTGCAGAAGAATAATTTCTCTCCACTAAATTAAAATCCAAAATAATTCTCTGACAAAAATGGCTTAAATGTAATTAAATGTTCAGTTTGAAATATTTCTGAGCTGTTAAGCAAAGTTAGAACATTTTCACTAATACACTAGATTTTCTGTTTTATCATTTATTATAATTGTATTCAATTATTTTACTTTGAGATGTTGAAGCTCTTTAAACAATAAATTAAGTTACCTGTTTTGTACATTTCTGCTTCAAATCATTTGGCACTTATAAATAATGTATTATTATTATTGTTATTATTATTATTATTATTAAAGGGAAAGGGGTGGGAGGCGTATCAAAAGTACAAACCAACATGGTCTTATAATATATTGTTATGCCATGAATTAGCTGTGACGAATCACACTTTTTGGAAAGCTAATTTCAATTTCAGTTCTCACACTTACACTTGACATAAAACAAATTATAAAATACATACCGGTAATAAAACAAACAAGAGTTATAAGACAGTACAAAGGTAATTAAAAGCTGTATGCTAGTTCAAACAAATGGGTTTTTAGTTTGGACTTAAACTATTGCAAAGACTCAATGTTACAGAGATCAGGTGGGAGTAAGTTCCAGAGTTTGGGAGCAGAGCGGCTGAATGCTCTGCTCCCCATAGTGACAAGACGAGCAGGGGGAACGGTGAGATGGACAGAGGAAGAGGATCTGAGGAGGCGGGTGGGTGTGGCAATGTGAAGGAGGTCCGAGAGATATGGAGGTGTGAGGTTGTGAACTACTTTAAAAGTTAGAAGAAGTATTTTATAGTTGATGCGATATGTGATTGGAAGCCAATGGAGCTGTCGTAAAATAGGTGTGATGTGATGAATTAAGGGGGTCTGAGTAATAATACGAGCAGCTGAATTTTGAACCAATTGTAATTTATGCACAGTTTTCTGTGGCAAACCAAAAAGTAAAGAATTACAACAGTCTAAACGAGATGTGGCCAAACTGTGGACCAGAACAGCAGTGGAGTGCGGAGTGAGAGAAGGACAGAGACGGCGAATATTTCGGAGATGAAAATAAGCTGACCAAGTGATATTGTTGATATTGGAGGCAAAAGGATCGAGGATGACACCCAGACTTTCAACCTGAGGGGAGGGAGAAATGGAGGAGTTATCAACTGAAATGGAGAAATTATCAAATTTACTTAGTATTGAAGTAAAGTTCAATACTAAGAGAAGTTCAGTTTTACTGGAATTTAATTTGAGGAAGTTAAGAGAAAACCACTGTTTTATTTCAAGAAGACAATCAGTGAGGGAGGAAAATGGAAGCATGGAACTAGGTTCGGTTGAAACATAGAGTTGGGTGTCATCTGCATAGCAATGAAACTGGATGTTCTGTTTGCAAAAAAATATTACCAAGGGGGAGGAGGTAAATGATAGACAACAAGGGTCCCAGGACAGAGCCCTGGGGAACACCTGAAGAGACGGGAACTGGGCGAGAGGTAAATGATTGTAACTGAACAAACTGAGAGCGGCTTGAGAGATATGAACGGAACTAGTTGAGAAGTCTATTTACAATACCAAGAGAGGATAATCTATCAATAAGGATGTTATGTGAAATTGTATCAAAAGCCGCAGTCAGATCAAGGAGAAGGAGTCAGCAGCAAGAAGGAGATCATTTGTAAGCGCTGTTTCTGTACTACAGAGTGGACGGAAGCCAGGTTGGAATTGTTCATATAGATTATTGCTGGAAAGATGAGAATGGAGTTGAGCAGCAACTGTCTTTTCTAGAATTTTAGAAATAAATGGAAGATTTGAGATAGGGCGAAAATTGTTGAGTTCTTTGGGATCTAAACCAGGTTTCTTAAGTATTGGGGTTATTGCTGCAGTTTTGAGAGCCAAGGGAACAACAGCAGTAGTAAGGGAAGAATGCACAATGTTAGTGATGAGAGGGGACCGAGAGGGGAGGGTGGCTTTAACAAGAACAGTGGGAAGAGGATCTAAATGGCAGGTTGAAGAATTAAATTTTTGAATTAATTTGGTGACATCATCAACAGAAGGGAGGCTGAAGACCGAGAATGAATTGGTAGGAACAACTGAAACTGGGGCAGATGATATTAAGGCAAGACTGGGTATAAGTTCCTGATGGATAATTTCTATCTTAGAAGTAAAAATATGAGACCAAAGTACCCCCTAACCCTTTATTCATATTATCAAAATTAAATTGATGATCTGAATCACCTAACTGTAACAAAATGCAAAAACAGAAGAATTATGCAAAGGAGCAAATGTTTTTTCGCAGCCCTGTAGAATATGAAGTATGGTTTAGAAAAGGTTTCAGCAGGCTGACTTGAAATGCCATTTATTCACTATTACACCACAGATCTCTATTATTGCAAGAGAGCTCATTGAATATCTGGCTATTTTTCCACGTGCATCATGGCTGCATCCTCAGCTCAAAACACAGAAGCACTGAGGACACTCATAAACAGGTTGGATAATGAGACTGAGATAATTATCTCTGAGATATGGCACAGGATGTAACCGTGTCATGCTCCTCAGTGCATTATTCTGTTTCAGACCCATCAACATCAAAAGTCCCAATATTATCTGGGTAATTGTTAGCTTGGTTACACTCTTTATTAATCATAGTATATCTGTAGCCTCGGCTAATTACTTTTCGGACAAGGTGGGGATTTTATAATGGATAAAAGAGGGGCGATGGGATTTGCAAAAGCTAAATGCTTCTCTTTAGTTTGCTACTTGTCCTTGATGTTCATCCAGAGTCGGCAATCAGTATTCTTTGTTGGTTTATGATGAAAATGCTAATTGCCCACGCATAATATATTTCCATTTCATATGTGCCAAAGACCACTTGTGGGTGAATCAGTCAGATAAGTGGTTTATAAACTCACCAACAAAGCAGTATTGATGTCATTAAAAGAGTTACTTTTTTTTTTGTTACTTGTGAGAGGCAAAAGTAACAAGGTCAGACAAGTTAATGTCTGTGAGCAGATACGCTACAGAGCAGTACTGGACTTTAATCTGCTGCATTTACAAAGTTTCTGTATTCCTTAGATTCCTTGGATTGGAGCCTCAGGATGGATTTCAATAAGGAATTCTAAACACTTCATGTCCTCAGAAAGCTGTTTTATCACCAAATAAAAGCCTCTGTTTTACAAAAAGTGTAATTTGTGTTATTGGAAAACAGTCATGCTTCTCAAACACTGAGAGTGAAACGTCCATTATCATAACCAGCAAAACTACTTTGAACTTTTATCAAAACAAAATCAAGAAAAATCCTTTGATAAAATAAAATATTATATACTCAGAGCACCACAGTTTAATTCTTGTTCAACATTTGTGTCTTTGTGTTTTTCCTCACTAATGTAAATGAAGGCGACATATGAAAAGCTAAAAATGTGGGTAATGTGGACTTATTTATCTGCTGTAAATTGTTTTTCCAACACTTAATAGTTTGTTACAAAAGAAAGAGAAAAAGAGAGAGCAAGCAAGACAGAGAGAGGAATCTCTCGTAGATGTGTCGCAGCTTTCACAGCTTTCAGATCCCAGGCTTCAGCTCCAGTTTGAAAAATGTCCGAAGACGTTCACATGTCGCGTGGTGTAGAATTTTTTTTTTTTTTTTTTACCCTAAACCATTACTTGCTTGAAAAAAAGAAAAGAAAAACAGCTAAACCGAATGTATTCTGCCTGCATCGGCCTGCTCACTGTTGTTTCAACAGTGAGCAATTCTGCAGTCAGTTACCACAAGTGTCAGAAAACAAGCAGCGTGGATCTGGATCTACACAAGCTTAGTCTCATCCACTTCATACAATATTCATGTTTCTTTGCCAGAGACGCTGTTTTTATCTTAACATTTACTCTGAATGTATACTTTTGTTATCAACTTCCAATAAGTTATAAAAAATATTCTAAGAGATGTTATAGACACATAACAATTTTAGTTTGATGAAAGCAAGTCCTGGTTCTCGCCACCTTTTATTCTTTCAAAGCACATTGGAAAAAACATCTAAAAAATCCCTCTAAAAATCCCTCCCTAGGTTGCAGAGGGACTTACTGCACCCTTCTCACCATTTTTCATGTTTGACTCCTTTTCTTTGTCTTTATGTGGGCGTGACTTCGGGTTCCTGGCAGCTGACCTGACACAGCTGTTGCTCATCTCCTGTTCAGCATTTTCTCGGGGCATTGCTCTGCTTTTTGCCAAGTTGCTGTCATTGCCAGCTGGGTAAGACAAAGTCCCAGCTGGAGCACATAAAAGACTCTATTAACCCCTTGAGATTTTATGCTCGGACACACCAAGTTCCCCTGTCTGTCTAGCCCAACAATTTTACCTGCCAGACAGTCACCATGTCTTACAGTTTCTGCTTACAGCCAACACAAAATCAAGACAGCATTTCCGGTTGCTTTTAAAGTTACAAGAAATCACAGTTTCCAACTTCATACCCATTAAACTATCTGATCTTTTCTATTAATTTGTCATCCAACCCTATATTAAGACTGAACACATCCAAAAGCTGCTGTCTCCATTCTGTTTTTTGTCATAAGTTATCTGTTATGTATTATCCTTGAATAATTCATAGATCAGTGTAAAAAAGCTCAAAAAAGTGGCGAGGTACAAGAACTGGCTGGAACGAGAAACAAAGTAGTTAAAGTTTCAGATCTACTGGAAGCCTAGAGATAAAACTGGAGGTGACTCAAGCATAACTGAGAAAAATGTGAGATGCACTGAAACTTTTTCTCATAATTTTAAACAGATTATATTTGACCTGCACCCTTGTTTCAAGATCTGCCTTGAATTAATTTATGAGATTTCTCTTCCAATCTGACAAATTTGAAACAATTTGTGTGGAGAGGAATGTAATTTAGGTCTTCATCATTTATATAAAATTAGATTAAATATGCTCACTTCCTTTTATTAATGTCATTGAATAAAGTAAGTGGACATATAAAGTGGCATATTAAGCGTTTTATTTTATTGTGATTTAAATGAGACTTTAGGCTCATTTAAAAGTTTCACACGAGTCTAATTTTAATTACGATGGGACAGCGGAACCGTCAACCCTGCTGCATGGTTTGGTTATTTATTCAGGGATTGGTAGTTTTCTTCTGTCTACACACAGTGCTGGGAAACAGTGTTTTTCCTTTTACAGATTATCCAGGTCCTTTTTGTCACACTGTGATAAAAAGTCAAATGCCCTTCTTGTTAAATAAAGAATGAAGTGTGAGATATCTCATTTTTGGAAAGCTGAGTTAAACTTTCCCTGCCACACCCAGGCGTGTTTACTGCCAGATCAATAAAATCAATTAGATTCAGCTCAATTCTGCAACAGATGAGAAACATATTTGTTGTTCTATTAGTCATCAAAGCATTAAAGGGCTGTTTCTAATGCTTTGGGACTCACAGGGAATCCCTCTGAAAGTCAAATCATTTAGCTCTGAATCAAAAGTTGAGAATTAGATATCAACGTTAGTATTTTTAACCACTGGCCATAATTTGGCCATCTTTACGCTCAGTGCAAAACACAAGGGATCCCCTCTTCCGGATGACATGACTCCACTTGTGAATCTGCCCAGTGGGTTTGTCAGCAACTGACCGATAAGCAGACTCAATTTGTTTGGAAGTGACACACCCTTATCTGGAGAACTGGACTCGCTTTATCTTTGACAAAGTTGTTGGATTTTATCATCAAGAATGTGAAGTGATCATAAAGAGTTGGTGGAAAGCGATCAGAAAAATGTTTAAACACTGTCAGTGGGGAACATGCATTTATAACATGCTTTACCCTGAAAGGAATAGAGTTTATTTAATTTCCCAAACCCAAATGGATCCAGAAAAAATGTAAAAGATGGACAAATTCCTGCAACTGGCCTCCTGAGCAGCTGAATGCAACACTGATGGACGACATAATTACCATGTCTGTCTGTATGACGGTAACTGCCGGTAAATATCTAATTTTTTTGGTCATAATTGCATTGTATGCTTAATGGGTAAGTCAAAGATTAATGCATAAATTGTGGTCCAAAACAATACTTATGTGCTGTAGCTATGAATGTGTTTTCACTGGGTACATATTTATTTATTTTTTTGTTTTGTAAAGCAGCAACTTTTCAGGCATGTGATGCAGCTATTCTTACACAGCCTGACATATGTGCTCAAGGTTACAATGCTATGTCTGAGTGCCCTGTGTCTAATGCCCAGAAAATGTGGCGCAGATTAAATTTGTCAGCTGCATGTTCCACAAACTGTGCAGGCAAAAGATCTGCGTGGGACAGATTAGTGCAGGTGCACCGCTGACGACATCCATGCAATTAAACCAAAACTAAAAACACCAAGTGTTAATATTATGCCATGATAGTCGACAAATAAAAATGAATATTAACAGCCACCAGAGACCAGAAACTCATCACGTAGCCAAAGTGATATTGAAGATAAACCAAATGACAAGACGCCCCTCAAAGTTCCTTTTCTGGCTCATATGAAACATCTATCCTAGTCGGACCTCTCTTGTTTGCCATAATATCGGCTGATAAGACAAAAATACCTCACCAAATGTTGCAGATAATGTTCTGAGCATCACTACCGTCACCTTGTTTTTTGTGTGTGTTTATTTGTTTGTAGGAGGTTTGTTCAACCTGAGTTATGTGGGTGGAGCAGTATTCCTGTGGAGTACACACACACACACACACACACACACACACACACACACACACACGCATGCAAACACGCATGCACACGCAAACTGATAAAAGAATGAAGTAACTGTTAGGTCGTGATCATATCCCTCAGTTGTCAAGGACCACTCTGCACTGACCTGTCATGACCTTATGCTTTTACTCATTATCTATATCCATTAGTCAGCATTTATGACAGCAAACACAAATACAAGTCTTTATTGATACCGTAGGAGAATAGCCTCTAGTCGATTGTGTCTCCTTTCTGTCTCTTTCTCTGTCTACCTCACTTCAACAACCACTCTAAGTCAGGGTGCCTTGCATTATTTACATGTTTATGATTAGTTAAGCCCCACATGGAGCCGCCATCTGTTGAAAAGTGGCATAGAATCAGTCTTCCATTATTCTCACTGAAAGAAAGAGGAGAAATGGTTAGGGACATATCAGTGGACTTACTGTCTATTGACATGAGAACCCTAAAGACATAAAGTCCGATATTAATGCCTCAGTACGTGCTGTATTGCTTAACATTTGTGTTTAAATGTTAACCTCAAGCTTCAAAGAATGTACAGATGGTGCCTGGCAACCCAGTGCATTTACAAGACACAATTTATTGGTATTCAGCTCAATAAATTGTAACTATTGGCGACTATATTTGATATTGTTGGAGATTAAATTAGCATACCACTGTTAATGGCAATTCTTTTCTGGTGATTTCAGTTTCAAACAGCAGTAGTTTGAATTAAGAACAAAAAGGCAAACTTTCATTGTTTGCCTGCATCCACAGTGCCACAAAAGATACCAGCCTTCAATCCATATTATTCCACTGAAAAAATGGCAATTTAAAAACTAATTAAGTGAAAGGATTGCATTTTATTATTAAGTCATTCTTCCTGTGGACAATGGGGAGAGCTGCACTGACGGGCCATTGTTAAGAAAAATGACCATTTTCAGGGTCAAAACTAACCAAACCTCTTAAGAGCGAAACTTTAGTTTAACATTGTTTGATCTGAACCTGTGCGAACCTTGCTCTATTTCCGTTTGTATGCTTGCCATTGTTTGTTAGCCAGTGAAGGCAGCCTGTTTGCCCACTGCCACAGAATTTTTATATTTTTTTTTTTTCCCATATATATCTACAAAGCTCACACACGGGAAATCAATAATAAAATGTTCTCAAATTCATATGAGTCAGTGGCCACGGCCCATGAAGAGAACAACAGTGTTTCAGCCTGCTGCTGAGAATAGTGTTGCCCAGGAAGTGTTTATGTTGCCGTGGTGTAGCAGCACAGTCTGACTTGGCAACAGGCTTCCCTGGCTGCCTGGTGTCCAGCAGCCTGTAGCTGACAGGATCTGCCAGGTGCAGTGAGCGAGTTTTCTCTTTTTCCACTGGTTTCTTGCATTCTGGTACCTCACAAGAAAAGACGGTCTGTTCATTTAAAGACACCACAAATGCATTACTTGCTCTTGAGTTAGGTCATTAGTAATTGTATTCAGTTATTTCTTCAATGGTTTCTTATCTGAAGGCTTTTTGTTCTTCAGTTCAAAATAATACTGCATGCCAATGTTTGGCTCGTACATTTTAAAACCTTTGAAATTACCATGAGAAAGCAACTGCATGTACATATATTTTCTCGCATCGATACACCAACGCTGTAATGTAAATAATGTCGCAATTCTGGCTTTCTGATTAAAATGACAAATTTCAACAAATTGTAATTGCCAGTCACAAATAGGAATAATAAAATGACAAGTCTGTGTTAAGAAGATGTATACCAAGTCAGTTCACATGTTCCATTATTTATAAAGGTCCCTACACATTTGCATGCACATATATTTTTTTTCAAATTTTCATTCTTTTTCTAGATTTGCATTTCTAGATCAGTTTTCAGCATTTATTTTAGCACAAACGTAAACGGATTCTTGCAGTCTTATCTGTAGGTTCAATAAATTATAGCTCAACACAATGCTGAAACTAACTTTGACCTACTGATGGGTAGAATGGTAAAACTAAGCTGTCATTGGCATACAAATATAAATAATATCATACCTATCCAGAGCATGTTAAAAGCACTGTATTTATTAAGCATTGATAGATTTTTTTTTTCTCTCTCTAGAAAATTGAAGACAAGAAAAATCAATGAAAATGCTATTTTCTTCTCATGCTCTTCTACACCTGGAATGTGGCGAGACAAAATGCCAGACTTTTCAAAGCTCCATAAGCACCCTGCTTAAACACAGGTGGCTGAAGGTAGATAGCACAACTAACTACATTGCACTGTTTTTATTTTAACAACCAAACATGTCAAATGTCCCACTGCAGAACAGCAACAGTACAGAACTCTGTAAAAAGCCCCCCAATCTGTCAAAGAGGACCAATTCCTTCTGCAGGTGTTTGGCTGAAACTTAAAAGCATTTCAACATCTCTTTAGGTGCTCTGGGACCTGTGTACATTGATTAGTAATTGTCCTCCCTACATTCCTGAGAGGCTGTTTGTCCCACTGGGAGGTGGCCGTTACACCACAGCTGATCATGGGAACCATTCAAAGGCAATCGGAGCAAACACACTGCAGATAAGCACTTAGCTGGAAATGGACTGGCTTGGGTTGGGAACAAAGTCTCGTGATGGAGCTCCGTTTGTCGGGTTTATGTGGAAAGTGTCACACAGAGCAGTCCAGTTGCTGCACTGAAGGGCTTTCTGAAAAGCTTTTAACAATACCCCTCATGTAAGCAAAACCATAAAACTTTTCTTTTCAGTGGGTTAAAGTGGATTACTTGGTTTATAGGGGCTTTAATCATAGTTAATCTAGAGAAATACCAAAAAAGACAAATAGCACTATGTTTTACAGTGTAATACAGGGGCATTCTGGCTCTATTCTGCACAGGCCAGTAAAGGTATAAATTAATGGTTCGTAAGGGTTGTGTTACAGTACCACAAATTAGCACACAAATAGCACTATAATGTGTTATTTATAACAGTTTCTGACCTGAGTGAAGTTCCCCCCCATCACACTGCTTCCTTCTTCAAATCAAACCAAACTGATACCAACTCTGTTACATTTGAGCTGTAACAGCACAAATGTGTGCTGTGTAGCAGCAGCTTTTTTTGTTTTGTTTGTGCAGCTTTGTTTTGAAGACATTTATTAAATATCTCATGAAAGTTTCAATAGGTCATCAGTGGTCAAGAGCTTATAGGAAATCAAAACTAGAAGTTTAGGAGTTTGTTGTTTCCAGTTCAGTGTCCTGTGAAGAACTTTAACCACTCTGATACTGAAGGGAGTGAAACGTATGCATCAGGTAGGCTGTAGGTGTGCACCTGTTATAGCCCGGTAGCCTGACCAAGGCATATCCCTTCTCCAATCCATTAACCACTGGAGAGAAGCATCAGCAAGATTAAAGCAGGTACAGAAAAATGGATGGGCGGACAATAGTTTATGGTATTCAGAATCAGATGTTGATCATTTTAGAATGGAGAATAAAAGTCTGATGAAAAACAGTAATAGTCCTCTCTGGAAAAATGCAAAAAGCAATTCAATTCTTTCTGAAGAACCCTGTGCAGACATCTCCATAACAAGTTAGAGAGAACAATTTTTAAAGAAAATGACAGAGATTTGACATCTGTAAATCCAGACCAAATCAGAGGTGATGAGTTATACGCTCTCGTTTTGCCTTTTTCCTTCATGTGAACTTTTGCCTCAGTATAGGGTACTACACATACTATCTATTTTGGGATATAAACTTCCATGTGGACAACTCTGTGTTTTTCATCTTAGAGTGTAAAATATGGAATTACAAAGATTTGTATTTACTTAGCCATGAGCTGTGCAGGATGCAAAAAATAAAGTTTTGGATCTGCATGATTTGATTTTTGCTACACCTATTTGCATATTTACACTTACCACACATATTAGGTTACAATATTTTCATGTATCTTGCAGCATATGTATTTTCAAGTTCACTTCATAAAGAAAAATCTTTATATGTTATGATCTCAGGGTTTTGGTTTTTCACCGAGGGCCACTGCAGCATATTGGCCCCCCTCAACGGGGCCACATTGACGGTACAAATCAAGAGTGCATCCCTGCTAAAACACCCCAGACAAAAGGTTGACTTCCCTCATTCAGTTCTGTAGAGGCTTATAATGAGTCAATGGTCCAGGTGTGTTAGAGAAGGAATGCATCTAAAGCTGCAGATGGTAGCTCCGGAAAACTAGATTTGGGCTCCCCTAGCATAAATGTATGAAAATACAATGTTAAAAATAAATTAAACACCTCATATTGTTAAATAACTGATTTTATGTATTGAACTTTTAAATATTACATTTGAGTTTCCATGGATGTAAAAATTACTGCTCAGTTTAAAAATTACATTATTTAAATCAGTGTTTTAAAGGTGAGCAAGCAAATAATAAAAACAAGTCACATGGGCAGACATTATAGACTTTAAGCAAAGATTTAGTCTCAGAGGCAACTGAAATCAATTAATTAAAAAAATCCTTTCTGAATATCATCTGATGGTCTCTGAACTAAATGCGTCTTTCTGACAGCGTGTTGAAGAGTTATGGACCGGGCGCTTTGGAGCGTCTGGTTAGGAAGCGCGTTACAAACCTTTGGTTGAAATGTAGTTTGTAGTCAATTCGTGCTCAAAACCTATTTTAAGTCAATCATCGGCCTATAAAATGCTGTGGGGCCACATGTGGCACGCGGGCCTTGAGTTTGACACATGTGCATTACACCATAGAACTGCCAATTGGTAATTGAAGTAAAGTAACTTCGATTTCAAAGAAGCCTACATTGAAGTCGATTGGCAAATGAACCAATCAACTTGGCATGGAACATGAAAGAGGAAGGCTCTTATTGTCTCACTGCACCCCAAAAGATGCATAACCTACAAAATCCATTTCTGTCTGGTTTTGAACCAGAGACCTTTGGCGTGTAAAGCAAACGTGATAACCACTACACTACAGGAACTGAACTTGTCTGCTTTGTTTAAGTTTGAGGTTCTAAAGTTGATGATGTGAGATGCAACATGAAAATTTCAACTGAAGTTTGCACTCAGATGCCTGGATTCTGAGTACAGACCATGACACCACAGAACCCTTGTTGACCTTTAGTAAACACCTGTGATAAATACAACATGCAAAATCTGTTTCTGTCTGGTTTCGAACCAGAGACCTTTTGCATGTAAAGCACATGTGATAACCACTACACTACAGAAACTCATGCTCTTTGCAGTGTTCCTGGTAGATGATCCACATTTTGTTAGAGACTAATGTCAACGATGGGCAAAGAACAATGTCAAATACTTATACCACAGATCCTTTCAGAGAGCACAGTAACTTGGTGAACAAACTGTCAGACTTATTATACTTGTGCCTAATTTCACATTACAGTCCATAAACTAAGCCTGGGATCAAAAAATGTATAGAAAATGTCATTAGCAGAGACAAATGGTTCTACAGAGACTTGGCTAAATGGCTATAAAATAAAATCAATACTTACAAATAAAAAATGGTTCAAAAATAACATTAACACATTAAAATAAAAAAATATCTCTGAAATACAATCAACACTTAAGAATTAAAAATGGTTCAAAAATAATATCAACACTTCAAAATACAAAATCTCTGGAAAATAAAATATGATGTATGTTGTTTTGAAAAACATTAGAATATATCCACTTTTATCAAATCTTCATTGTGGTAAGATCATGTAAGTTCTTCTTAAATCCATGGAAACTCAACAGTTTGTAAGGTAGGTGAGTTAGCTCAGCAGGTTAGAGCACAGTGTTGGTAATGCTGAGGTCATCGGTTCAAACCCCGTATGGGGCAATTCATGTGTAAGGTCTTTCAGACAATCAACACTTCACAATAAATAAGGGTTCAAACAAAAATAAAATCAACACTAAAATAAATAAGGGTTCAAAAATAAAATCAATACAAAATTAATATCAACACTTCACAATAAATAAGGGTTCAAAAAAATTAATACAAAAATAAAATCAACACTTTACAATAAATAAGGGTTCAAAAATAAAATCAACACTGTACAATAAATAAGGGTTCAAAAATAAAATCAACACTTTACA
>NW_015112752.1:769334-852509 GCF_001443285.1 Poecilia latipinna | reverse complement strand
AACACTTTACAATAAATAAGGGTTCAAAAATAAAATCAACACTTTACAATAAATAAGGTTTCAAAAATAAAATCAATACTTCAAAATAAATAAGGGTTCAAAAATAAAATCAACACTACAATAAATAAGGTTTCAAAAATAAAATCAACACTTTACAATAAATAAGGGTTCAAAAATAAAATCAAAATTAAAAATGGTTCATTTATGTTTTCGCATCCACCTGAATAATATGTAGTTGCGCCCCTGGTTGTGTTAATCCATTTGAGGAGCCGGTAGTTTATCTTGAGGAAATAAATGATTTTGATGTATAATTACTGCTTTAGTATGAACACAGTGTTAGGATATTTAAGTAGGTCTGCAATGGACTGACGACCTGTCCAGCATGTAACCCGCCTGGATGTAAGTAACAGTGTTGGATTCCCTATTATACCTTATTAGTATAAAGTGGAAATACATCATACATTTATATTAAGATAAAATATTACTATGTTTCAATAATTTTTATTCAGAAATGCTTTTATGTTATCATTATCCCAAGTAGTCATAACATAGATCATTTTTGGTCTAATCTCAAACATGCCATAGAAAGTTATGACACTCAAGAACCACTAGGATATTCCAATGAAAAGAAGCATTTTCTAAAACGTCAAATGTTGACATATTTTACCTGACAACATGGTGCAGCTTTCTTGGCCTTGAGAGAAAAAAAAAACAACCTTAACTTCCTAGGCCACAGTACTCGGTTCCACATCAATCTTTAATGACTGAATGAGAGAAATGTTGCCAGATTTTGATCGCTGCCTTACCTCTCTGCTTCCTCACAGTTTTGGAAATGATGCTGTATCATCTCTGCTGAATGTAGAAATAATTTAATTGCTGCTGTTAATTTATGTGGACTTGATGAGCTCTCAATTCCAACTATTGGCATCATTGCCTGAACATCTAAAGAAGGCTTTTTCTTCGCCCTCTTTCTGTGCCTGTTTACATTTTCTCAGAAGAAGCAAACACCAGAGCCTGCCCATATACTGCTTCAGTTTTAGCCGCCCCGGCCTCCTCCACGATACATAAAATGCCTTTCAGTCCCAAGACTTAGCACTTTTTTTTTTCATTTCTGAACCTATCATTAACAGCACGAGGCTCTCTGTGGTCACAGACTGGCAGAGAAGTGGAATCGGCCAGAGATGTATGTTATTAAACCTTTTCTTGGATCCTGCACCATTCGACATCAGGGAAAGTGATGAAAATTGAAACAGTGTTGATGGAAACTTAAAAGAGAAGGTGAAGCTAAATGTGGCTCAAAGTTCAGTAATAGCAGCAATAGCTCAACATCCGAAAGAGAATCAATTTAAAATTTAATTATCCATCAAAATGGAATCAGATGTATGAATATGTAGCTACAAATGCCTACTATGATCAAAAGAAAGTAGGGTTGAAAGTTCACGATATTTTGAAAAAATTGACATTTCCTTCCTTATTTCCCTTCTTTTCATGCATTTATTTAACTTTAAACAGCTTTTGGGACTTATTTCCAGTGTGCTCTTCATTAAAGCTAATCCATATGATGTAACGTGACTTTTCTGAAATTAACAAGCAATGGATTAAAAAAAAAACACAATGAGATTTTAAAATAGTTGTTTTAATTATAGAAATCTCTGGCAACTCTCATTCATATTTAATAATTTTCAATGTGCATTTACAGTTCGTTACCTTTTTAAAGATTTTAGAGAAGCATAATTACGATCAAATGAGATCATTCAAATTTTAATGTAATGAGAACATATTTAATGTAATTTTCCACTATCAACAAGCAAAGCAGCTGCATAACTGTCCTTTGGTTTCATGAATATTATTGTAAAATGAATAAGATGATAAAAAGTAAAGGATTTGTCCTAATTCATGTTTACTGAAGTGGTTTTCATACGGATTCAGCTACTACGGCTGGAATAGGATGGAATATCAATCTGAATCTCACAAATCTGAGGTTGTAGAAAACTGTAAAGATGTTTCAGTGGAGTGGGAGCACAAGTCATTGTTTCAACTGTTATCGACTGCAATGATTCTGCATTGTAATGTTTGATTAGGAACAGCCTGAATTCATGTACAAAGATTACTGGTAGTAAAACACTCCTGGATGATGTTTGACTCCCACTGCATTTTTTAACAGCTTTTACCATCACAAAGCGTCAGGACAGTCAAAGATTTTCTGCTTTTCATTATTAATTTCTATCAGAGAAAAATCTGACAAACAGTTAAGAAATGAAACACCAAAGTTTTTTTGTTTTTTTTTCTTGTTTATGTACGTAATTTAAATTATGTGCAGAGGAATTTGAGTTTGATGACATTTTTATCGGTTAACAGATAAAAATGTGTCCTTTACCAAGCAGCAGGGGTTTGCTGTTAGTTATATTCATAATTGTAGGTCAGGAGATCTGTTGGATTCATATTAATCCATCACAACATCTGTTGCATTTTACAAATGTTTCTTGGCATGCTGGAAGACAAGTCCTGCCAGACCTGACAAATCCCCAAGCGCAGTATTTTCCAAAAAGCAGTTGGAGAATGCTTTTCAGAAAGTATATGGAAAAACCTCTTTCCACCTATTTGATATTTATTATATTCAGCTGACACACAAAACAAAAACCTCATGAGAGAGTAAACACAAACATTGACAATAAATAAATATATAAATAAATGAAAGCACCATTTGTTTCAATACCCACATTCACAGTCTTACTTGGTATACTCCTGTAAACTATTTCAATGAATTTGATTTACCAAAAATAAAGTTAAACTGCCTGGTAAAATCTTTGCTACCTTGCGCTAAAACCGTGATTTACAGAGAGGTTAAAAAGCTCCAAACATAGTTGCAAATATTTAGCGGTCAGATAAAGGACACGCGTACTACATTATATACAATTTGGGGAAAATACAGGACAGCAATGTTAGGTTTTTCTGAATGAGTGAAACAATAACTGAGAAACTGGTCAGCTGGCAGTATGTTTGTCAAATACTGATGTTCTGACTGGTTGTAAAAGCTACAGTTTTTGGTTTGAACTTCGTCCTTCTCTCTCTGCTCTTTGATGCCGCTCTATGAAGCCTCCATTTCACCTCCTCTGTGATTTGCCACCATTAACGGTGCAGTTCTAGAACTGAATTGAGAAACTGTACTCCTGGAATTAACATGAAAAAGAGGGGGATGAACAGGTGAACCTTTTTCATTCTCTCAATAATGTTCACTGTTGTGTGCCTCTGCAGTTTAATCATTTTGCTGCAGATTGAGGATCACTAAAGTCTGATCGTGACTCAGACAAAAAAAAAAGGTTGAAAATCTGCTTCCCACCGCTGGGTGGTGGGAAGCATGAAGCCAGCCCTTCTTGAACAGTTATTGATCATCTTTCTCTCAAAGTGTTGACACACTGCATAACTCCACAGAACCATCTCACCTGCTATGCACCAAATGCAATCATTGGAGACTCTGAATGTTTGCTGCCCCCCAGCAAAAAAAAAAGGAAAAAAAAAAAAAAAAAAAAATACACAGCAGCGTTAGAGGGAGGAACAGGAGCAGGTCTGCATGTGTTTATGAGTGTGTGTGAGTGTGTGTGAGTGTGTGTGTGTGTGGGGGGGGGGGATGTCGGTGAGGGTAGTCACGTTTTATTTTAAATAAAGCCCAATGATTAAATTTCCATTTTATGCAGTCCCCGAAAAACTCACATATCACCCTTTTAGATTTTCTTTTCTGAGCGGTTGGTTAGATGAAAGCAGGGCAGGAATCACGCAGCTTCTACATTCTCACTTGCAAATCCAGGGATGACAGGGTTCCTCCGCTAGCTTCAATTATGAATGACAGTCTTTTATCTGCTGCCTGCTAATTAGGTGAGATGATGCTGTTTGCTCACACCAAGTTCTCTTGCCTTTTTTCCGGTTTCTTAGATACCTAAATTCAGCCCTTTTATTAGTGAAGCAGATAAGTGAGAGTGAAAATGGGTCAGAAAGATTTCTCTTGAAGTTCAAAGAGTTAATTTTAATGGACAGTAAGGGAAAGCAGAAAGAGGAAAAATAATAAGCCTAAAGCACGGAAAATAGAATAAAATATGAGCTGCACGGCTCCTATGGAAAGAATGTAACTGTTTCAATGTACAAAGAAAAGTATTTTGATCATGGCATCCCTTACTTTCTCTCCCGTCACAGAGAATGATTCAGGAACAGTATCCGATATCTTAGCAAGTCATGTTTTAAATCACAAAGACCAAGAGTTTAAAAAAATATGTCAAAGTGGGCAACATAAAGGGTTTGGTCACAGTCGAGATGGAAAAGAATCCGGGTTCAGTCCAACTGGATCCAATTAGCCATCTTTGACAGAAGGCCATGACAAACCAAACTCTGTAGCGACACGTTTTTCCTTTTTTTTTTTTTTTTTTTTTTTTTTACTGTGGGGTTTTCTCTTCAAGAGGGACGCAGAGATAGCAAAGCTGAACAAATGGTAGAACATACAAGTCACGATTCCAGGATAACACCTTCTATATACTCATTAGGAGAGAATCTTTGCTTTCTTTTTCATCCTCTGCCCACCTCCCTGTCCCCCCCTCCTCATCTCCCTTGTGTTCACTTCATTGTGGATAAAATAAAAAAATACACTTTTTTCAGGGTTTCTGGACATGGAACTTTTTTTTCTCCCACTTAGCAGAATATACAGTGAGCAGTACTGACAGCTCTTTTGATAGCACTCAATTAAAGGTTTTTTGAAATCTTGCTGAGATGACAGTGAGACTCGTTTCAAAGGAGTGCTATAAGACACTCATAGAGTTTTGTGCATTCCTTTGAAAGAGTGATCTGTCTCTCTATCTCTCCATCTAGTTATTGTACCACTTTGTTAAAAAATGCATAGTCATGCCACAAAAAAGATGGGCCGAATCTAGCTCTAGAACCTCAATGAACTTTTTTGTTTTAATGTTGGAAGTGTGACTGTATGCTTGCCAACCCTGGAATTCATGCAGTTTCATTTTATTGGACTCCAGCTTTTGAAGTCTTAATGGGTTTTTCACTATTAGTCTATTTATCTTAGCATATTTCATCCATCCATCATCTCCTGCTCATCCAGGGTTGGGGTGAGGGGTCAGCAGCCTAAGCAGAGACGGCAAGACTTCCCTCTTCTCAGTCACTTGGTGTATTATTACTGGACCCTTAAAAATGGACAGTTTTAACATCAGAAAGCAGTTTTTGAAACTCCCACAGACTAAACTTTTGATAATTTTAAACACAAGCAGAGAAACAGATATAAAAGTGATACTCATTGCTTTCTGAAGCACATCCTCCTTGTTTCTTATTGATGCAGGGGGGTTTTCTCCACTGCTCTGGGGAAAAAAAAACCCTGCAGCTTACACAGAAAGCTCTACAGTCTTACACCCTATCGCATGGGGTCTTGGATGATAGCCTTGATACATGAAGTGCAAGCTGATGGGCTAATAGCATTCAGGTCTCTGAACAAGTGCCTTCTAGGTCCACTCCAGCACAGCTGTGTCTGCCTCTGAACCCCGACCAGCTGGGCTGACCAAGTCTTCCAGCAAAGGTTAAACAAGGGACAGCAGCAACAACAGGGCTCTAGATTCAAGGAGGGAAAATGATATCTCTCACTAGCTTTATAAATAGCCAAAAGTCAAATAAACAAATAGCTTTCGTTGGCTTTATTAGGCATTTGTTTTGTTAATATACTGTATGTGACAAGGTAATGAACAGTGTGTTCATCATCATGTGTGTTAGGATGAGAGCATTCTAACACATTTCAGCACCTCTAACGAAATACAAAATATAGAAATAAGTCAGTTTTATCCAACTGTTGATGTAAAATGTAGATAAAAGATTCAAAATTCTTGGAATAACATTTGTTGTTAAACATTTCTGTCTTTAAAACCTGGTTTTACCTACAAAAAAGCATCTGACTTGGAAGTTAGCTTGTTGTACAAAGACATAAAGCTGTTGGCAAAAAAAAGACTTGGAATCTCATGATAGACAAAAAACAGGAAAATTGGTGTGACAACCAAGAAGCACATATCTGAGATTTGAGGCAAACAAAAGTAGATAAAGCAAAAATTATAACAAAATTACTTGACAAGGGATTTATTTTATGGTTTTACCAGGGTTACCAATTCTAGAGGGTACTTCATTTTTTGGGCATTCATTTCCTATGTAGACAGCTACTTAAAAATATATTTCCCATTTTACTTTATGATACTAAATGCTGTTGCCTGCATGTTTGGTTAAATGATTTTTCCCAAGTTATGCTCATGTTCCTGTCACATCCCTGAGGCAGTGCATGGAAAGAATTAAGCTGGACAATGTGGCTTAAAAAAGCCACCATATCATGCCAGCATCAGATATTTTTCTATTTATATTTATTTATTTTTGGCAAAAAGTTCCTTGGAGGATTAATGCAGGGATCTTGCACTGCAGAGGCATGTTTTAGGTTGGTACAAACCATTGATCTTTCTGCTACATTATAAGACCCATGCATCCCCATTATAACGCTCTTTCTGCTCTATCTGATCAAGAGTTCTTTAATTAATTTCAAAGAGAACTTTAAGATATTTCTTTTCTATGCCATGGACCACTTTAACTTACCCGTAAACAAAAGAGGATGTGAATCTCATGAATAATCTTGCTGCTGAAAATAATTCAGATGGCATAATTACACATTTTAATGACACACCTCTGCAGTACAGAAGCAGGTTTATGCAGAGAAAAAAAGATGAAGGGAAGAGCACAGAGAATGTGAAGTGAGTTGTAACCCGCTTAGCTGCCGCTGACAGCAGGGCTTCTCCCCATAACAAGACCGAGGCTTGTTATGCTAATTTCTGAGTATATCTGAGTGTAAAACCAAAGGGCTGAGTGAAAGCCAAAGCTTGTCTGTGTAAAGTGAATTTAAATTTTCACTGTGCTGTTCTCATTGTCACTTTATATATATATATATATATATATATATATATATATATATATATATATATAAGATTATTTGTGCATCTTGGCATCGGACCGTTGCATGGCTTTAGATGTCTGAGAAAAAAATCTCAAAATTCATTTGAGATGGAGGGGATAGAGGGAAGAAGTCAAAGAGGATGGACATTTTTTGCATCCAAGCTGAGGATTGCTGTTCGGACCAGGAGGAGATTGAAAGAGTGTCCTCATCAGCCCTGAGTCAAAGGCCATGCTTAAAACACTAATCCCAGAGGATGAACGAGCAGAGACATTCACCAAAGCATGCTGCAACGATTGGACCCCTTCTGCCTGATCACATAATCACAAAACTGCACTTGTGTAGGAAAAGAGCAGCTGCAGTGGAGGTGTACCTCTGATTATGACCTAATGCTATGTTCAATTAGTTGAACAGTTGTATCAGTTGCATATTTTAACAGAATCATAAAATTCTGTTAAAATAATAAGTAGTTAATTTCTTACCAAAAGTAGATGTCTCTCCTAGCATCTTCATTTAGTTTGTATTCACAGTGGTTCATCCTGGAGACTGAAGCTAACTCCTGACTGAGGCCAAGACAAGAACAGGCTTTCACCATGTTAAAGTATCCACAATCTCAAAAAGATTGCAGTGGTTAAGATGTCATCGCATTTCTTTGGACAGTTGTGAAACTCATTTTTTGGGGGCATCTTGGCAGCAATTCTGAGTGCTACACTGCCGGACAGGACACATATAAAAGTCAAATGACATATTTATTCAAATCAAGTCATATCCAGACTAACTGAAACAATAGCATGTTGCAGAGTAGCTTCTGTCGCATCAAACATAGAGGTTAGGCAGTCTAAAATTCAGTGCAAAAGTTTGAATTTAAATTGCAACACTTTTTTCTTTTGTTTTTGTGTAGCTTTCATATAAGTCATTTACTTTATTTGGAAGTGTTTCATTCTCTGTGCATTTTTCAAACAGGAAGACAATTTGAGGTGCACAGCCTCCTTTCTTCATTTCCATCAGTATGTCATTGTCATCGGTATTAATAACCAGACAAAGCAAATCTCACAATTGTTTAAAGGTGCATGAAATATTCTTTGCAATAACGTTTTTGGGGTCAGAGTTGTTTTAAAATAGTACAACCTTTACAGGTAGCATAGCCATCTTGGGATACGCATTATCTTCTCCTTCCGGCACCAACTCCTTTGGGGTTATTCCTAAATATCAACACAGAGTGAAAGCCTTTAGTGCAGATAGGATAACTACTGCAGGTAAGATATTTACTGTGTATGATCTTTGATTAGAACCTTAGTTGTAAAATTCTGAAAAAATACCTTGCTGTTGCACACTTGGAAAGAAAATGGACATTGCTTAAATGGCAGCACCGTATGAAATCAAACAGGTGAGTTTTGTTGAATGGAAATTAAAAAGCATTAGAGCAACTGCTACCATAAGCCTAGCCTGCAGGCATCACTGCTAGATTAATTATTGTTTTCATGTGACAGAGATAATTCATTGGAATGCCAGAGATGCTTTGAAATGATCAGAGACCTGCATGTTTGGCACTGAGTGCAAACTGCTCCAGTGCTCCTTTAGTAATAAAAGAAAAAGTGTTGCTTCTTCAACCTTTTTAAGCCAACATTAATGCTGGACTCTGTTGTAATTAATGGCTCAATAATGAAACAAGTGCTGTGTTTAATTGCTGGGGAATCCATTAAGATGTCTCCCACCCACTAAAAATGTGGTCAATCTGGGATTAAGTTACTGGAGTATTGAGCCGACTCTCACCATTAAACCCAAAGTCACTGGTGCACCCTTTGAGGAAAA
This sequence comes from Poecilia latipinna, assembly GCF_001443285.1. Classification (NCBI taxonomy): domain Eukaryota; kingdom Metazoa; phylum Chordata; class Actinopteri; order Cyprinodontiformes; family Poeciliidae; genus Poecilia; species Poecilia latipinna. Next base: position 843,730 of record NW_015112752.1, on the reverse strand, counting down.
GATATCCAATGGATCTAAAAAGAGAAAAGAGAAGAGCTAAATAAACTTGACTTTTGTATTCCTGAAAATAATGAATATGAAACTGTGTCTAAAGTTTTGTCCAGATTCCATGGGGATTGGGTCTTAAAGCAAACAGAAACAAACAACAACTTTAAGCATTAATTTGCTTCTAAATTTCAGAACAGAGACATTTTCTTTTCATTTTGTCTGAAAACTGTCTACTTTAGGATCGACTCTTCTTCTTTGTGGACATGTTTGTGTTGCGTCAAGCTTCTAAATGTATACACCAGAGAGAGAGAGAAGCCTGGAATTGATCTTTTCACTTCTTACTCTGCTACTGCTTGCACAAAAAGGACTTATATCATGCAGCTGCTAGCATATCTTAGTGGATGCAATGCAGAAGATATTCAAAACCCTGAAGCCTCTTGCACCTGTGAGAGAGGCTATTGCCAAATGTGCAGTTGCCTGACTTGAAAACAGGAATCATTCTTTATGTTTGACTCTTCAGTCTACAAATGAAGCAGAGAAATGGGATCTCAAACGAAGCAGAAAATTAGTCTTGTAACTGATGGTGGACTGTATGTAGCTATGTGTTAACTTTATCCTAATTTTCTGCCATTTGGGGCAATATGACATTTGAACCAGATAGAAAAGAAAAGTGTTTTAAAACATGGTGGTATATGCAAAGTTTCAGATTTATTTGCATTATGATTAGTTTTGATGATCTGAAGCAAAACATGTTGACATTCTAGCTAAACACTTCTTCAAGTATCGTCAAATCAGAAGCTTTTCTTTGGGTACTCAAAAGTGACTAACATTATACCCAGTTTTCATCATTGAGGACATAGAAAGAAACTATCAATTCAACAAGGGCCTAATATCCTGCCTTTACGCTATCATCCAACATCCTCAGAAACCAAAACATTGGATGTTCTTGGTCACCACACACTGAAGCATTTGACGTTAGAATGGTTTGCTTCAAAATAAAAGGATTCAGCAGAAGATTTAGATGAGAATGTCTTGTTTCAGCAAGACATAAAACCAGAAAATACTGAGCCTCCCAATTCCTTAGGGAATATTTTAATTATTGCAACTCTGAAGTATGAATCTAAGAGAAGCAATGCATTATTTCAGTCTTTGGGCAATTTGAAAGCTAAACCTTTGATTAATTTGAGTAAATGTGTTGATTTCATAAAAAGTTGGCAAACAAATAGCAACAAAGTTAAAAGCAAATGTGCACTGCTTGCCGTAAGATGCCATAGAGATCCTCTAGAGTCAAAACTGTCTGGCCTCTGGCAGTCTCACGGCCTTGAAGGTCAGCTTCTCAAAGGAAACTGATACCCTTGACTGAAGCTCTTTTTGCTCATCATCCACTTTGGCAAATGGCAAGACTGGGCTAATCAATCAAGTGCCGTCAAAAGGCCAAACAGAATCCCTTATCCTCTGTATTGACTGGTTGGATTATCGCGGATTATTCCATAGGCTCTCTACGTGAGTTGGCTATAACTCGAATGCTTCTTTTTTAGATGAGAACAATGTTGGTTTGCACCAGCCCTCTTTATTGTTCACCAATCTCTGCAATATGTTGCACATATGGTCAATTTGTGACAGGTGAATTTGAAGGTGGTGATGAGAAAGAAAAACATATTCAGTCACTGTTCACTATTGTAAATGTATTTCTTGACAAAATAAAGATTAAATAGTCAATAAGAAAGATGGAAAATAAACTGTCAAAATTGCTAAATTCAACCTGTATAACCTCTTGCACGTAAATAAAAATTGAACAATATTTTTGAGATATTTTCTTTCATATGAGCAATTTATTTTTTTAAGTAAAACCAAAATACACATGGGATTTCTTTGTGGTTTGGTATGATTTATGATGTCATCTATTGACAGAAAATCTTTGAAGGTTGGGACTTCTCTTTGGAAAGTTAAGAAAATTAATGCAATTATTTTTGCTTCAACATTTCTCAGTAAAAAACTAAGCATAATCACTTCATCAATATGTTTTCCTCTGAAGAAAAACCTTGGGGAGCATAGTCTGTTCAGATGAGACCAAATCCAACACTTGAAAATAAACAAACAATATGTTTGAAAAACTTCTACAAACAATTAAAAGATGGCCTGAGAGTACAATAGTGAGGGGATTATTTCAGCGAATAGTTCTGGTACTCTTCCTAAAACTGGAGGAAGGTTGAATGACTGTAGAAATGTACCAAAACATTTCTGATGTGAATATATAAAGTCATGGGATTTTTCAAAAAGAAAAAACACCAAAATGTAGCAAACATACAGGCAAGGAAATTCTCAGTTGATGTTAGAGGAAAAAAGTCAAAGCTGCTGGCACCACAATAAAGTCAAAAGACCTTGTGAAAATGCCAACCGAAGCTGGTAGAAAATGTCACTACTGCAATGAAAGCAACAAAACTAAATGATTGTGAGTGAAAAACATAAGCAGCATCTCATGACACCAGACAAGAAGCTAAAACTGGGATGCAGTGACTTTCAGAGTTTGGCTAGTGGCTTAATGACAACAAGCAAACTACTGCAAATGACTTAAAACCAAAAGTCAGGTCTAGATTAACCTTAGAAAATGAGAAATGTTTATGTGCATAAAAGCATGCGGTTTCAACTTTGTGTACCAGAAAACAATTACCCAGGTTGTATGTGGGTCCATCCAACGCCTGGAATAAAACTGATTATCAGGGATGTTCAGATCGAGTTTGTCATCATTGTCAATAGCTACAGCATTTTACCAAGAGGAAAAAATTCTCCAGTTGGATGAATGATGACACACATTGTATTCACCTTTATGGTAGCAAGTAATGAAAAAGTAAAGAATTGCTATTTTGCACAAGAACAAAAAAACAAAGTAGGTTATTTGACATTTGTCAAAATGTACAATTATTTCTGTCAGCAATGACCTGTAATATAACCCTGCTTGATAATTGTTTGGTCCACTATCTATAATCATTGTTTCTGTCACGTAAAGGAATTGGCATCAGAAATTGCAAAACAGTCCCGTGTCAGCTCTTATGAGCCTCCGGCGACTGATAATCCAAGGCAAGGTCTGCTGAATATAAATATGACACTAGGTATTCTGCAATAGTTACTGCGATTCTCAGACATTTTGCAAATCTTCAAGATCAAACATTGTACCGCTCCTGTGTCAACCCTGTCAGGATCTTTGAGCCCTGTTGTCTAAGCTCTTTGTGATCAATACAGTCATGAATTCTCCTTGAAACAGAAAACTCTGTTTCAGTAAACAGGAATTTCACAAACTTACATCATAAACTCGTCGTTGCGGGGAGAGAAATGTTTAAACTTTATCCATAAATCATACTGCTAATTTTTATGTATAGATTTTGCAGTGCCTAATTAGGCTACATTTCACTGTAAATGCATATTTAGCGGTTAGTAAAGTTGCTTGGAGGTTTAATGAATTAATGAAAATATGTTGGACCTCATTATTTCTCAGTGTATAGTAATCCCAATGCAAATACAAAACCTGCTGAACTCTAGGGATACAAAACTGTAATTGTTAATGCTCCCATAATGACAAAATATTATAGAAAATCTTAATGTACAACTTATTTATCCATTTCCGAGTAGAGCTGACAATAGAAAATGCGATGTAGAATGTGTACAAAGTTTGTTTGAGCAACTTAAAGCATGCATAAAATATTAAGGATTCAGACGCGTCAGTACAAAAAAAACCAGACTGAATGTCCTCCCATCTGTGCAAGAATGGAAGAGAATGAAATAACATACAATATGCATGATGCCAAAAAGGAAGTTGCAATGCTGTTGCACACTGTGAGCAGGTGCTGGGCTGTCATACACAACTGCATAGGTTATTTGTCTTTTATTGCCAAAGATAAATCATGACAATGGTTTCATGCCTTGTTCCTCCTTATGTTAGAAACTGGTAGATGTGAGCTCAGTTTGGCCATGATCTGATTAAAAAATAACGTGGTATAATTTCCAAAATAACATGCACTTCCTTTGCTTGAATTCAAAGAGAGATACAATATGTCCTCCAAATTAGGTTGTCAAGCTGTGTCCATTCTAAAAGCTGGTTACTTCGGACAATTTATGCAATGCACAACTTCTCTTGCCATTAACTGCAGGGCTACAGTCACAACTCTATTCATTGACATGCCATTTTCCTCAATCAACTGAGCAGCACTCAAATCCACCGATGCACTAACCCCTGTGCAGCTTTGTGGTTTCTTGGCATTTAGGAAGCGTGGCCTCTACCTCATCTCTGTAGATACACAATCAATTGCTCCTCTTTGTCTTCTCTTCTCTAATACCCAAACTTTGTTCCATGTTCAATACAGTTAAGGTTCAGAGCACTCTGTTCGATGTTTTCACCCTATCTGGTGCTCTATGGATCGAATGTCAGTAGTGTCAGGCAGCTTGTCTCTGTTTCTGTTGATGAATGCCAGGCGGTTACAGTCTCTTCATCTTGTCTCTTTTTCTGTACCTTGTCTTGCATACAGTGATTGCTGCCTCACCTTCTGTGTCTTGTTCTGAAAAGAAAGAAAATTATAACTATTACATGCAATTTAATTCCCACGGTTAATCATGCATGACGGGCTTTCTAACATAATTTTTACAGTCATTGTCAAATGAATACACTGGCATGTTAGAAGCTTTATCCTTTTTAAAGATTAATAAAAGGAAGTTAAGGTTCATAGCTCTGTATGTGATGCCTTTCCAATTTCACACAGTAATTTCAATGTGTGAAAAAAATTCCTTTTCAATTTTCTCTTAAAATTCGGCCACAGAGTCTACACTATGCATTTCCCTCTTTTGACATAAACGTGGAATTAAGTAGTTCAGTGCAGAAGCAGTTTCTTTTTACCATCTGGTTTATTCAGATGTGTTAAATCCCTCTCACAGTGGGGAGTCTGGATGTGGGAAATGATCCTCTGTGGTCTGAACAAACATCACCTTTGTAGCCATTACCAAGTAATACGATGGAAAATACCTCATTAGTAGCTTAAAAATTAAAGGGGGTGTTGCCATCTCTCGGGCTTAACTATAAATATACGTGGACGTCATTTTTATTGATCTTGTCTGCAAGTGTTGATATACAGTCACTATCTAATTGCAGTGAGTGAGGTTTTTATTGGGTGGTTGTTAGGAAGGACATGTATTGATGTTTGGTCTCACTTACATTCAAGGCTTTTTTCCTTATCGCCATCTTTTCAAAGTAAGTCAGCATATGACATTTTTGGAATATATTTCAGACGTAGTAAAGTACAAGCTTACCTTCTCATTTATGAGCTGACCTTTCACGGGTTTTCTGCAATCTTTCAATGATCAGTACTTTATTCGATAGAAAATATTGGGAAAATTGATGTCATGATTTGTGAAACAGTTGATACATGGACCAAAACATAAATGCTGAATTTTACAAAATGTACACTTTTTTTTATGCTTAGACCCACATAAGATATGTCTCCTACATATAAAGCAAGCTACAACAAATAGCAAAACAACAGCTTAACACTTTTAAGTTTACACTCAGCAATAAGAATGGCTGTCTTTTTAAATCTTTTAAGTGGCACTCTTTTAATCAGTCTGCAGATAAATTGCTCCCAAACAGCCTGACCAACTATTCAACTAGTTGTTCTCCAAGGCCTAATTTTGATAAGCAGAATGGCCACGTGGTATAATATTCCAATTCTCTTTCAATTTTAAATTGAAGTAGACAGACTGTGTTATACATTTTAATTTTATTTATTTTTTTGTTTGTTTGTTTTGTTGTGCTAATGCAGTATCAGCATAACCAGAACACTGATAGACATACTAACTTAGAAACAACCAATTCATTCAATTCTATTTTTAGACCTACTGGAGTAACATTGTTTATACATTCACAATATTAAACCATTAGAAGATTTTCAGAACCTTAAATCTGTTCTCTTTTGACTCAATAATGTCACACAGCGAACCAACCTAATTTACTTATCTTATTTTACTTGAACAGAGAAGACACCTTTTCAAATCATTTTGCCTAATGGCTCTGGGAGTAGAGCTATTAGGCACTACCTGCTCACCTCCTTAGTTTGAAATTTCAGACAAAACTTTCAAAATAAGTCTCAAACGAGTCTGAGCTGAACTAAATAAAACAGAGCACTTTCAGAATACTTTAGTCACATCTCTGGAGTGTTTGGGGAATAATGTGGAACGCCAGGCTGTCACGATTGTCATACTTTACAGAGAGAGCAAGAAAAATGACAGCATGACTTCATAATCCCTTGCAGCATATTGTAAAGACCCAGATTGTGAAAAGTATTTTTTTTTACTTTCTAAAGGAATGCCACAAAACAGTGTGTACCACTTCACTCGGGAAATATTCAACTAAAAAACAACAAAAGAGAAGGGAAGAGTCACAAGGTTACAGAAAATCATTTGCACCATTCAGCTTTATTTTAGCTCTCATTAAAGTTGCTTCCAAATTTCCAATGATTAAAGTTTGCAGTGTATACAACAAACCTGCAGCAAGCACTGCAAACAACTATTAATAGAGCTTTACACATGCATGAACAAAAAGTAAATATGTATCTCAAAACATTGTTTTGCTCTAATCCATCCATCCATCCATCCATCCATCCATCCATCCATCCATCCATCCATCCATCCATCCATCCATCCATCCATCCATCCATCCATCCATCCATCCATCAAAAACAGGTTTATTCATATTTTCATTGCTGTCTACATCTTCAAAATAGATGTTCTTTAATTATTTCTTCTTGGAAATTTCCTTGCATTACTGCACCTCAAGCCTCAATAAGCACATCTTAGCCTAAATTTGATTCTATGTCCTTTTCTTCTCTCTGGCACTACCCAAGGTAGACAAAAGTACACAGAGATCACAGTTGTTGCGTTTTTTTGTGAGGGTCCCATGATATTTTCAGAGTTCAGCTCAACACCTGGCTGTTGGCCTTGGTGAGCATTAGGCTCATTAAGTACATGAATCTTCTTTGAAAACTGTGGAGAATCATCCGTTCTCCATGCTGAGTTCTTGATGTGTGAGGTTACAGAAGAGTCACTGAGTTGAATTCATGAATTCCTTTATTAACACCAAAATACAGCTGGTCCATTTCACATGCCTCCTTTAAAAGCTAGCAAGACAAAATGGCCTCTGTTAGCCTCTCTCTAAGCTGCGCCCCAAAGAGGGTGTTTCCTAGTTTGTCATATCCTGTAATATTAGCTTTGAGGCCGTTTCCTAACATGTAATTTCCTTTAGTTTTAACTTTGAGAGATAGAAGGAAAACAGATTTATTTATTCTCAACAAAACATAGTTTGATAATTTACCTATTATTCTATTCTGCAGTTCCCTCCTTGAATTTTGCAGCCCTCGCTCCACCTCATCCTACATATGAACTGGAATACATTTGATTTTATTGGCTTCCACCTGCTGTAGGATATTTTCCCACCCAGATCAACCTGCTTACACGCTGTTCTTCATCCTTATGGATCCATTTCTCTGGACCTCCTGGATCTCTGCAGGAACCTCCACAGACACAGACCAACAAGTCTCCTTCTAGGTTCTCATACAAACTTTTCCTGAAACATTTGCTTCACATGGTATTGATTCTCCTCTATTCCCCAGAATAACACCAGAGCCCTTTACCTCAAAGTACGTCCCACTTCCTTACTGTAAATGGAAAAAAAACATATTAAAAATGAATATTCTTGCATCTCTTGCTCAGCTATTTCACATAAATAGTTTTGACATATTTTCTTGTTAACAGAGGTCAAAGCTGCAGACAGGTAATATTTTTTTTTTTTCTTTTTCAACCATACTTTTATAAATTGAACGTAGGACTAGACATGTTGCATAAACAGCCATAAAAATTTCAATAAAGAGTATCATAGTGATTTTATTTTCTGTTTCAGTTGTGAAAAACTGTGGGCTAGCCAACCTTGGAACTCCTCCAAACAGATACAAAGGTAACCAGACTGTCAGAAAGTTGCAGTCCTCGACTCTTTATTTGTTCCATAAAGTCAGAGGTTCTGAGAATGCAGATTTAAATTTATGTGAAAATCTTGTATCCTTTTTGACATTAAAACGTTATGATATTAAAGCTAAAATGCGGCTTCTTCTCTTCCCATGTCTGTTGGTTTCCCTAAAAACATGATTTTTGTGGCTCTAATCAGAAAGATTATGTGTCTCTATAGTACCAGTATTGTTTGTTATATAACCTCATTGAGGAAACAAATTATGTAAATAATTGGTGCAATTTCAGCATACGATATGTCAGGTTTTAACAGTGTCCTTTAGAGAATTTATAATTTATTTAGTTGTATTTGGGTCTCCATTACCCGTTGCCGTGACAATGGCTACTCTTCCTGGGGTCCACATCATAAAAAACATGAAAACATTAAAGGTAAATTGCAGTTTCAGCCTCACTGCAATTCAGACAATCTACTGTTTTACAATGTTTAAGATGTCCATGTAAAATTTTGACAAACTCCAAAAATACATATTGTGGACAAATTAACATTTGTATAGATATCAACTACAAAACTATACATATGCTTAAGTGTGAAATTTGGTTTTGGCTTTTGTAACATACATATAGGAAATGGCATGGCATTTGAAAGAAAATAAACAACCTTTCCCACACACCTGGATATGAAAAAAAAAGCATGTTTTTAAAAGACAAACTAGAATTATTGGCTAGCCTCTTGCCCCCTTGGTGTGAGACCTTTTTACTGCAAGTCTCAATGCAATTTCCATCCATGTAACACATTGGATTAAAGGCTACTCTCCGAGTCCTGTGAGTCTTCCTCTAATATAATGTCAAATTGATCCGTCAGCTCGAGTCTCTGCAAATCTGGGACACTTTAGCCAACCCAAAGGCATGATTAGCCATTAGGATGCAGTACTACATTTGCCGTGCAACTGGTGGCTGCTTCTGGGTGATATTGTAAAAAAATAAATTTTATAGTTTCACTGATCAGTGCATGTCTGTGCTCCCGACACTGCTGCTGCTTTTGTTCTCCAAAACAAAGGCAGCTTCCCACCTCTGAACTCCACATGTTTCAGTATCCAGCTGTGGAAAAGGATATAATTTGCAGAGTAAGTGGTACATGGGCCATGTAATAAAATGTACTTAATTATTACAACATCAATGAATTCAAATCTTTCAGTTTTTTTCCCCCCCACTGGCTTTAACTGTGTTTTCTTAATGTCACAAGAGGTGAAGCATGATTATCATTTTGATGCAGTTCCTAGTCAGAGAACAGCGCGTTCTTTGGTGTATGGCAGGAATGTGATATCCTTCCCCTGAAAGCACCTGATATGCCTGTCAGAGATAGCATAAAATGTTTGTTCTACTGAAAAGGACATGAATGGGCTGTTTTTGAGGGCATCCCATGAGCTTTTGCTTGCCACCTGCTTCGTTGTGCTTTTACACGGAGAAAGACCAGAGGTGCAAAGAGGTAGTCATTTGGAAGGGCAAGAGTGATGGATTCAAAGTCATGTCTTGGCAGCGTTGGTGTGCTCTAAGATGGTCAACTAATGAGCTGTAGCAAAAAGACCATTTCTGCTGTGGTATCTATCATTTCTTAATCAGATCTGAGCCTTTTAAAGGCACTCTTCCGGACGTTCTATGATTGTACAAGCCTAAATGATCCCTATGAAAAATAAATGTGATTAAATGCGCTACGCTGAGTTAAAACCTGAATTTTTATGGCTGTTTTTATCAAATAATTTTAACACTTGTTAAGATTTACCTTAAATCAATGAATGCTTCAGTAAATTATGCTTAAATAGCTTCCTAGTCTTCATTAACTGGACATAGACGGTTACTCTTAGTCTGAAGCAGAGATTAGCTTTTCTTGCATGAACATAAGCACACCTTATTGTGGCAAACACTGCTGACATAACATGGGTACATATGATAAATTTAAAGGATACAAAACCATCATTTAGTTCAATTACTGCATATTTGGCCACATTTCCCTCAAGTCAGGACGTGTAATCATCAATCACAGGTAGACAAAGGATTTTCTTTTTCCCTGGGGAGACTCATACACTAGAATGGAAAATTGCTTGTAAGTGATTTAAAGAGATGCCTCTAGGTGGGCAAAACACACCTACTGAACATCTCTCCCACACTGAAGAAAAAAGAAAACTGCATAATGTTTATGTAAATATGAATTAATATGAAAAAGAGACATATCATATGGCCTTTGTAACTAAAGTCCCTTTGTCAACAAATTGCACAACCTTTTAATTTGTTTGATTACTTGTATTATTTGAAAACTATAGATATCAGATTATATTTAGCACACAACATCAATTTTAGTTTGGTTATGTTTCCTGCACTTTTCACACATACATGACCAAACTACATCAAAACGTTTTGCTCAAGTGCACGAACAAAGGATTTGGTTATTTTTGTAACATCTGTGCAATAGGAGTTATGGTTTTTAACATTAAGAGACATATATTGTAATACTGAGGGTGTTATTCTCTCCTGTATTACAAAGCTGTGCATTTACCAATGATTCTGAACTGGCTATAACACATAACAGGCATAACATCCTGACCATGTTTCTATCAAAATGTGTATCCCTCTTTTCCTGCCTAAGCATCTCTGATTGTCTGAAGCACCACCAAACTGTGTCCCTGTAGAGCCCTGCAGGTGTGCTGTGGTATCTGGCAGTGAGATGTTAGCAGCAGATGAGTGGTGTCCAAAGTCAGTCCTCAAGACCTAGCGTCATGCATATCTGAATCAAAAGATGGTTCATTTGCAGGCCTCTGCAGCACTTCATGGCAATCAGAGGAGGTAGCTGGATTATTTGAATCATCTCTCCTGGAGCAGATTCAAAAACTGACAGGACTCTGGCCCGTTGATTACTGGAGCAAGACACTCATTCTTTGGGTCTAAGCAGTTTGTAGGTGAGGCCCGAGTGGATTCACTGCAAAAAAAACAAAATCTTAACAAGTAATTCTGGTCTAGTTTCTAGTGCAAATATCATAGTGCACTTGAAATAGGACAAAACTAACTTGCAAGTAACTTCCCAGAAAGATGTTTTAAGTAAATAACTCTTTAAGTTTGATAAAAAAAAAAAAAGACCTTGGCAGATAATTTCACTGATAACATGGGGAAAATGTTTTAAATAAAATTATCTGCCGGTGGAATCGATGCTTTTCCATCAATATTAAAAAACAAGCTCTTACATCTTGCTGAAAAGTTAACTATGAGTTAGTTTTGTCTTATTTCAAGTGTACTGAGACATTTGAACTAGAAATTAAACCAGAAATACTTGGTAAGAGTTAGTGTTTAGTTAGGGTTTTGCAGCACTGCGAAAACACCGCAGTGTTTTTACACTGAATCTATTTGTTCAGCACAACCCACAGATGCTTGACTGAACTGGGAGTGGAGATGTTTGCAGGCTGGGTCAACACCTCAAATTTGTTGTGCTACCTAAATCATTCCTGAAGCAATTTTGCTTTTTGTCAGGGCATACTCTTCTGTCGCCATCAGGGAATATATTTCCATTAAAAGGTGTGAATGGTATTTTGTCGTTGAGCTGCAACTTTAGGTGGGTGGTTCTTATCAAAGTAATATCCACATCTTTGACGGGATCCATGGTTTCCCAGCAGATCGTCTGCAAGAGTATCACACTGCTTCCTGCAGCTTATCTTCCTACCAAACTTTGTAGTGCCATACGTTCCCCAAATAAATGAGGCAACAACCACAATGTTCAATTATTGTAGATTATTTAATCAAGTCATCTTTTTTCATTAGATTTTGGTCTTTTTGAAACCCTCACAAATCCATACTAATCCACAGTTTTTCTGCTTCCAACATAACTTTTAGGGCGAAATGTTCAATACATCACCAACACTAATAGCTAAAAGACTCAAAGGTCCCACAATGAAAATTGTTTTTTTCTCCTATATATGTGGAAACAAAGCAGCAGTGACAAATTAGTTTCTGGTTTTTAAGCGCTATCCATCATGTGTTATTAGCCAGATTCCAAATTTCGAGGCAGGAAAAGCAACAATATAATCTAGTAACATCTGTCCTGCTGTGATTAAGATGCATTTTTAAATGCTGTTTCATTTGGCTCTGACGTGCACATTAAGCACATCAAAAATACACAAAGAGGGGCTCCAAAAGTAGAAAAAAGTTTGTAAATGACTAAGGCATATTTTTATTTATTATTTTCAAGGCTATAAGATATATTTCATAGATATGACAGACAACAGAAATGCGAGGCACTTTGGATGGCATCATTAATGTCGAAATAGACTAAACCAAGAATCAGCCCCTCAAATGTGAGTGGCAATCGGAGTGTAAACATTGCATCTGTCAGCTCATTACTGGGGCCTCAGTGTGGCAACGGAGCCGTTTGGACGATGGACAGCAGTTGGTTTGCAGGCGGGGTAAATACCTTGCCCTTCTGCTCTATTCCCTGGATTCATTATACTGAAGAGCAGCACAAAGGAGAATCTGTCAGGAGTTAGTGTTCCCATTACCTACTAAATCCTTTAACAGGAGCCTTAACTTGTTGAATCAGACTGCTATTGATTTAGGGCGAGAGGTGAGTTTTGGGAGCAGAAGATTGGATGATTCAATGCACTAGTAAGAGTAAATCCTTCAATAGGACCCTTGAAAATCCGATCATTCCCAGCATATCATCGTTTGTCTTCCACAAGAAAGTTGGATTTTTATTTTGCTTAAAAAAATGTTAGTAATTTGATGATACTGTAAAACGTATCTTAAACGTGTTAAATAATCTAGCAACTGAGAAGGAGCAATGTGTTTAACTGTACCCAATGCAGACACATTTCTCAAAACAACAAGTTAGCTTTTCCTTCCCAGCTGGTTAAAATTACCACTTACCTCCTCCTGGCTGCAAAGATCTGGATTTATCTCAGCTGCTCAGCTCTGACTCTCAGTACTCACCTTAGTGCCTGCTGTCCATCAAAAGGTTTGTGTCACCCCATGACTCACAAATCTGACCACAGTATGTAATCTGGATCTATTTAAACAATCTTCCCAGACACACCACCTTCAAGGTCTTGCTTCCCCCAAGAAACATTAAATCTCCCTCCGGATTAAAAAAACCTCCTCAGAACATGACTATAATATAGAAATATTTAATAACAATCAAAAGGACAACGACTACAGGGTCATTTATTTCCATTAACAACAACAAAGTATGTGTTAAATCAGGATAAATTACTCAGTGACTAATGTAATTTGTGATTTACTTTGACATTGGGGCCTACACAACAATGACCTGACAATGAGTTTTAAACTTCTCTACATTTAACTGTAAGACCTGTTTCTGATTGGATTTTTGTGAAGTATTAAGATTTGGGATTTAAAGGAGAAATTAGTACTTTGCATTCTGTAATGCTCTTTAATGTATCATTTCTATCCACTCATCTTTGAGCTTGTTTGATCTATTTGATATTTGATGTTTATTTGACCTTTATTAATACAATACATGGATCTCAATAGATATTGAAATCCAATATCTTATTTACAAGAGAGACCTACATTGATCAAACAAACCAAAAAGTTCTGACTATACTAATGGAAAACTCGGGGACAGCAAGTCCTGAGGCAGCCTAAGTGAAAGGCATGAGGACAAGTAGGGTGGGAACAATCCAAGGATAGTTTTATAGACAAAAATGTACCCAGTCTACAAATTGGTGATGTTGTCCAACTCACCTGAGAATATAAATCACAGTGGTGAGTGAAAGATTTACATCCTGTTATGAACCTTAATGCACCACAACAGACAGCATCTGACACATTGTGTAAGATTTGACAGAGAAAAATTAATATACAGGGATCTGAGAGTTATTGATGCTTTCAAGGTAAACATGCTCATAGTCAATATTTTTTTGTAGTTGTAAACTGAACTGGGAAATTCAAACTCTTTTTTTCTTTTTCTTTTTTGTTTTTGCAAAAGTTTCATTTCGGGATAATCCGTTTTTTGTCAAATTTTCTGATAGACTATGCAAAGACAGTAATCACTTTTCCTTTTGTAGTGCCTGTTGCCTAACAGAACATGGAGACAACTTTAAAAACCCTTCATTTCTCATTTAGGTTCTTTTTCTGAGGTCAGTTTAGGCTGTGTTTAACCCAGGGAAAGGCGTCTCCTCAGAATCTCCCAAATGCTCCCAGGCTGGCAGGCCCCTCTGACTCATGTGTCACAAAATGGTTCTTTGCGACCAAAGAGCAGGTTAATGTTCCTCATTAGAGAGGTGACCTTTTCTGGAAACTGCAGTGTTCTCGCCTCACTGTCCTCTGATTATCACAGTTAGTCTGGTTAAAATCATGCTGCACAGTCATTTCCACAAGCCAGGGCAACATGTTTTATCAGTGCTTCTCTTGGCAGACCTGCTGGTAGAAAAGATAAAGGGAAAAGGGCTGACAAAAGTAGGGGTCACGAGGACTATTTCTGAGGTTAAAGAAACTGATAAAAGCTGGACAAATATGCTCAATCCTAAAGATAACAGAAAAAAAGTCACTTTAAACTAGAAGATTTTAGAAAATGCTGCATTCACACGTTCTAAAACAAGAGACGAGAGCAGGGGAGAATGAATCCTTCATGAAAATAATGTTACCCTTTAGCAAAAAACCCATTTTTGCCCTGTCACATCTCTGCAATGCGTCCTTTTAAATGATTCAACACTTTTGAACAGAGAGAAGACCATAAAGAAACAATTAAAGTGCTTTAACTCATAACATGACTTTTAGAAAGGGATTTCTAAATCCAAACTTTGCAGACTTTGTCAAAGGAAATTATAGCTTTGCTACTTGCAGCACAGTCACTTCCTGTTCCTTTTCTACCAGGCGAAAAAATAAATTACTGTAATATGTGAGTAGACGTTAATTACTGATAATTTAATGCTATTTATTTGTTAATTAAATAATGGAATTCTTAATTAACTAGTTACAATTCAACAATTATGCAACGTTTTGCTTGTTGCTTTGAAGCAACAGTGAACCATTAGGGTGAAACATTATGGTATCACCATTGTAACAAGACATTTTGTTGATATGTGGTTAGATAAATCTTGGTCTTCTGGGTATACGGTACAGAATGTTTTTGTTTTCCAATTTTACAAATTTCCTTTTGTTAAATTTTCTTTTGCTTGTTTTGTTGTTACCTTCAATATTAAATAATAATTCAATATACACAATATTCAATGCTTATTCTTTTTCAAAATAGATTTGACATCATTCTATTTCCCTTTAAAGAAAAAGAGAGACTGAATCAGAGCACTATTTTAGAATAGTGAAAATAAATCAAAAACAAGTAGTAATGAATGTGGCTACAAGAAGAGATGCTATGAAAAGGTGCATAAGAGCAGGAATCCAGGTGAGGATGAGGGCAATGTGGAATAATGTCCAAACCTTTAAGGGCTGTTGTCAAGGCTGGTGTTTGAGCAGGACTAAAGCAGCAACATGATGATGGGAGGATGGTTGGGTAAATAATAATAATAATAATAATAATAATAATAATAATAATAATAATAATAATAATAATAATAATAATAATAATAATAATAATAAAACAAAAAACTAAAGAAAGGTCCAGCACATATGTATTTTTTTCGCTGTTGGGTTATTAATTTAAACATAGCACAGACAATATGTGTAGGTATTTTGCATGAAAATTTTTAAAATTGGGTGTATTTGGGGGAAACTCTGACCACTAGAAGGCAGCAAAGACTTTCAAATCCAATCATTGATGTGTGTAAAACATGCATCCACAGGCATTAGTAAAATTAATTTGCAACTTTGGCTGGTTTCAGATAAAGGGTTGAATATACAGTGAAGCTATATCTACAAACTTTATTACTGTTGAAGGATCCAATATAAATCTGCAGTTGACTGACACTTTGTGAAGTTCACCAACAGCCAACTAATTGTGGGGAGCTGTGATTGTATGTCTTTTTCATGATCTTTCATGTCGTATTGTTTCATGTGCTACCTTTTAAAGCAAGAAGCCGAGGGGTATGTTTCCTTTTCAGCACGATACCAATTATCATGAAAGGCAGGAAAAAATAATGTGAACTTCAAAAACCGGATTTCATGAAAAGAAAAGGTTTCAAGAGCTGACGTTAGATTTTGAGAATAATACGGAATGATGAGTATTAAAACATGGAGGTTTCAAGGGGATTTTTTTTTTTGGTAAGTAAATATGGATGACTGACTTTCACCAAATTGTAACAAGGTCTCACATCTTCAGCTGCAAGAAATTACATTTTATATGTCGAAATCACAATATAATCCTTACAATCCAAGCAAACGATTATAAGCACATTGATCATCTCAGAAATGAAACTGGTAACAATATATACATTTTTCTCTTGAAAGTGTTTTATTTGATCATTTTCCATGCATGTCCATCTTAAAGTCTTGTTCTAAACATTCTCTTGGTCTCTACAACATACCTGTTGTTTTTTTTTAGGTTTAGGTTGACATGTGTTACTGCTTGGATTTGGGAAAATATGTTTTATGAAAATTTACTGGTGTTGACTGGAAAAAAGGTGATAGTAGAGACTGCAGGTTAGTCTCTCCTAACTACCACTATGAGGGTTAACTACCATTGTTACTCTCTCTGTCTTACCCTAACAGTTTTTTGCAAGAATGACACACCTACATATTCCTACTCTTCTTTTAAATTTCACTTTTATTTCTATTCTACGAACTACGTACTGTACAGGTTGTAGTACTCTAACCCTTGGTTTCATAGTAGTTTTCTGAAAAGTATGAATTTACAAGGAGAAGCTTTATCTGGTGCCACTGGGAAATGATTTTTAAACATGCAGCATCCAAAGCATGGAAAATGATTGTGATAAATTATGAGTCCTGAACTGCTGAAAAACGTTTGAGTCATAACAACCAGCCAGGTAAATAGTAGTATGAAAAATGAAACTCACTCTGACTAAATCAATGCATGGTGTGTTCATCCACCTAAAGATAATAGTGTTATTCTAATATTGCATATCAATTACAGCTGTTGGCAGGGGGACCACAAATGGGATTCCTCCTGAGCAACTTGCAGCTGATCCATAGAGATGACTTTTTGTCTTTATTGCTACTTTTAGCAATAAAGACTAAATCAAAGACTGTCCCAAAGCTTGACTTTGAATTCTTTATTATTTCATTTGGGTTTACTCATATATTTATGAAAATACACTTTATCATGGGGCCTGCAGCTTTTAATGTTGTGATTATACTTCTGAACTTTAAGATATACACTAGACTGTGCTGTATATTGTTTGTTTTGGGAGCATTAATCAAATGTTTGTATGAGCTTTTTATTTGGTTTTAAAATATTTATGAAGTGTTGTACACACTGTACCTAAAATCAAATTACAGGGACATTTGTTTTCATTGTATGCAGATCTTTTGACTTGTGCTGTGTTCATATTCCAGTACTATATGTGCTTAGTATTAAGTATTACATTGTGAAATATTAGTTGCGATGAATGGCAAAAGTTTGCTGGGAGTTCTGCCAGAGAAGAGATGCGAGTTAGAAGTTTGTTGGTAAACTATATTCACATAAATCATGGTAATAATGTATTCAATCTTGCTTGATTGGTGAATGATTGGAGGCGCGGAGGAGTACTGCAAAACCCAGAGAGTTGGAAAGTGAGTGAGATGACTAAAGAGTGGTCGAGTATGAGGCTGCTGATTGTGGCTGATCGAGGACCTATAGATAGATGAGGTGGAGGTGGATCGCTGCGTGACGAGAAATGCAGCAGAGGATTCCTCTAACGAGTGCTGCTTTGGATGAGTACGCAGTTGTAGGCAGTAATCTGTGAAGACACATAGGAGATAAAGGTATATAGTGCACAGAGGAGCACAACATAAGCACTTTAAAACTTAAATTTCACGTAACAAAACTTGTAAAATGTAGCCACAGGCAAATAAAAAGGAGGTCTATCTCATGATGACCAATGTTCCAGTTGAAAGAGTGTATGAAAGCAGATTTCTGGGGATGATAACTGATCATAAATTGTGCTGCAAGCTTCATATAAATGATGTAATAAAGTAAATGTCTAAAACCTCTGCAATATCATATAAAACCAAAGATATTCAAGAGCATAAAACTCTATACATGCTTTACTGCTCCTTAATGACTTACTGTGTGAAAGAAAGGGGTACAGATAAAACCAACACTAAACCAATTTGTGTGCTGCAAAAGAAAGCTGTAAGAATTAGAACTGTTTCAGATTGGAATGAGCCAACCATGAAAGATTTATTAAACGACAAGGCTTAAAATTCAACGACAGCAGAAGATTGAGTATAAATTAAACATATTTTTAGAAAAAAGAAAGGAGAGGACAAATATTTAAAGAAGCAAACTGTAAGTAGGACAGTGTACATTTTAAAAACTGTACAAAAAAATCAGTATTAGCTAATATCAAACTCTCACACTGAGATTTACTTATTTTTTAAGCCATGATCTTGACATAATTCTGAACTTTGAAACTGTTTTTTCTTGTTGTTTTGATTCTGTTCAAAAATAAATCCTGCCACATGGTCATTTAACTGGTGGGTAAAAGAAAAAAAATGAAAAGAAAAACATCCAACAGAGATACAAAGCCATTTTGAATTACTTTTCTTCTACCAGAGACACAAAAATAGCAAATGATACACATAAAAACAAATGCTCTATGGTTATATTTATCTCTACAGTGAATCTGATCAAACGTGTAAAACTTGGAGTTTAACTGTAATGATATAACCAAACACCATGTTTTGCTCAGCAGAAGTATGCAGGGCCACTGTGCTCCAGTAATTTGGTGCCTTGATTTTTAGAAGCTGGTAGAAAGGATTTAACTTTCCTGGTGCTGCACAGAGCATCAGATATTACGTGATACTTTCTATACTTGACAGGTTTAGTAAATTCCTCTCATTTTTTTAATCCCTCCACGGTTACTTTTACTAACTTTCATCAAGCAGTAGCAAGAACTAGTATTAAGACAATTCCATTTTTATTCAAAGCATCATTCATTTTTCCTTTATTGTTGAGGAAGTTACAGTTTTCAGGAAACTTTGGGATTTCTAAAGTTGTTTTTCAGCTTGTTTTCTGGATTTCTCCAGAGAACTGGATGCTTTAAGTTGATTTTGTTGTGACTTACAAATCCTTTTGCTGTAAGCTCTGAATCTTTAGTAACATAATACTGTTTTTAATTGCATATTTACCTGTTTCACACAAGTCTGGCATGCGGGCGAACCCTTTACATTTGACATTTCATTTAATGCTCAGATCATCAAGAACATGCAGGAAAGTGTAGGAGGACATGCGAACCAGCATGCTGAAGAAGATAGTGCAATAAATCCAGGTTAGAGACGTTTCCTTATTCAAATGTTTTGCACGTTCAGTAAGACAGCACCTGGCAGCTTTTAGCCATAATCACACATTCCTCGCTTACATTTACAGCAAGGTGCTGTGCAGTCTTGCAAGACAGCACACAAAAAGTGTAAAGAAATTAACTTAATTTCCATATTAAGTTTGCTTTTAAGGACCAATAATCTTCTAATTTTCTGAGGATGTACAATATAAAGAAGCTTTTTAAACTTAATCATCAGCGACTGCTAGAGGCCAGTGTAAAACATTGAATTAAGTATGAAATGGTCATCATATTGAAGGGGACAATACCAAAGAAATGTTGTCAAATCATTGTTATGAATCAATAACAGTGTCTAGTTATATTTTCTAAACAGTATATGCTGTTTCCACCTATGATTCTGTTTTAGCAGCTGCTTACTACATCAGTTTTTTTCTTCACCGAGTGTCAGTCTGACATCACTGCTCTTCTACCTACTGGTTTTCAAAGGGAGTCATCATCTGGCATAACAGTGCAGCCATTTAGATTCAAAAAAATATATTTTTTCATTCATGAAAAAATGATAGGGATAAATAAAACATGTGGAACACCTGCAAAGATGGAAACCATTAACAACTCGCTGGTAAAATGGACAATTTAAAAAACAGTGGAGATGCAGCCGGTGCTGAAAGAAATTTCACCTGAATAAATCAGCGTATGATGGAACTCAATTGTGACTCTAGAGAAAGTGAAGTCAGTTCATTCTTAGCTGTGCCAACAACAGAAATCGCTGGAGGCACATCAGACAGATCATAGTAGCGGACCTCATTGAAGACCTGGCTCAGGAGGAATTTCACTGGGGAAGAGAGGAGGAAGCTAAGGCTTATTGAGGGAGTGGGCCGGGGACAGTAAGTGGGCTTTTTATGCAATATAAATGCATAAATAATATATGTATTGCATTATTATTATAACCTTTTACATGAAACAACCATTTTTATTATTATTATTATTATTATTATTATTATTATTATTATTATTATTATTAATAATAATAATAATAATAATAATAATAATAATAATAATAATAATAATAATAATAATAATAATAATGAGTGACATGTAATGGTGCTTCAGATACCAGAAAATGCTGGCTAATTACAGCATTTTCTGTAGTAAAACTAAGCTTTAGCTCAGTTTATTCTCAGCTAAAGCTAAGCATAAACTTTAGCTCATATGTTGCAGAAACCTTAGCGCTGAAGTCTTTGTAAGTGCAAAATCAGACTATGTGTAAAAAATTAACTTTCTGCAAGGATATTATAGCAATGTAGCCCATGCTAGCTATAATACAGACAAACATATTTGGACTGTGAATGAGGGACTCTTCAGACCCACTGTGATACTGACATCACTTCCTGTTCTATGCCATCACTATAGACAAAAACTTGTAAAATATGAGTTACATTTTAATTTTCCTTTCAGATTAATAAATAGCATTTGAATTTAACTGAATTTTGAAATGCTCGGTAGGTACATACCACAGTCTGTTGCTCTCAGAGAAAACTTGGCCAGACGAACAGAGCATGTCTGAATGTCTGATGCCAGAGGTGGGGCATACATCCATATGGTTTGTTTTTTATGAGACAGATGGAGCTTGGCATAGAGTGGTGGAACTTTCACTTTAATCCTTATTCCCTTGGCTGAAGTCTTTCTGGTGCTATTAACAGTGGCATTCTGCTCCCAACCCATTAATTAGCAGTGTAACAAAAACTATATGTATGTACTTTGCAGAAAAAGATGAGAGGGGGGAAAAAATGCTTATGCTGCACAATATACTTACACATTCAGTAGAATACAAGTAGGTTGAACAGTTCAACAGCGTTATTGTGTGAGGCTCATATTAACACATTGAAACTTTTATGTAAGCCTATACAATAGCTATATCTTGATAAAATTAACATTTCTCCTCATCAGCTTTGGTCCTTTTTGGCCTTGGTTGACATTTTGTCTTCTTGTGTGAAAGTTAAACATTTGTTAAACTTGAAATTGTATGGCTCTACATGAAAGAAAAATATATATATCAAAACCTTTTAAATATGGATCACTATTTTTAAGCTGCTAAATACAGTGATGCCCTTGGTGGTAGCTTGACATATCCCTCTAGTTCTCACAACTAAGTGCTGGATTAAACAAAATGGTTGCAGAAATTCTCAGAAGTTATGCCATCAAAAAATGACAGATCAGTGAAAACTCTTGTCAAAAAAAAGCAGTGACATTGTCTGTGTCAATATATTGATTGACAGGTACATTTTATGGTGATATGAGTCAACATTAAGTGTCATAACATATACTCCTTTAGTAACATAGAAAATACTGACACTGTCTTAAAAATGGCTCAGTTTGGCCAATTTTATTGATGAAAGTTATAGTTGTGATGAAACAGAGAAGTGTTAAGACTTGTGAAATGTATTACAATAATCCAGAGCTGAAATACCAGCTCACAGATCTTAGTAATGAGTCATAGGCAACACTGATATAAAGCAGTTTTTAGCAACTGTGGTTATGAAATCAGTTAGCACAGTGATTAAAATAAAACTAAGTTTTAAGCATTTTTCAGTTTATGCCTTAAATATTTAAGTTTGTAAAAACTCAATTATTATTTTCAGTATTTCTTACTCTCTACAGAATGAGAACAAAATATTGTTCTCTTAATGTTTTGGTTGGACGTAAAATGTCCAGTGATCCCCATGATTTTATAAGAAATTAAAGGCAATTGTAAGGATTTTGAGCTGTTCGCTCAGATAGTGATCAGATAACTGACCTACACAAAAGTTCTAAGGCTCATAGAAAATTAGATAAAAAACCATACAGGTAAAAAAAAATAAGGTCGTTGAAAATTCACCCAGGGATTAACTTTGAACTCTTGAAAGTAACAACCTGGACAATTGATCAATCACTCTTTAATACCACTTTCTTGAACTTATAAATATAAAATAACATTTGCTGCAATGAGACTATAAAAGTTCTGCTTTTTAGAGTTCTACAAACTGCAATACGTGACAAAGCTTTCGAACGAAATAACCTCAGTAAAATAATGACAAACGGTAAAATTGAGAAAAGACTGAGCAGAAATATGGAAAAGCAACTCCATTATATGTATTATGTGTCATGTATGAAGTACATTTTCTGGGTCAGAGCTGGTTTACATTGTTAGGACTTGAGCCCATGATTAAACCAATGTGGTTTTTGTTCTTCATCTTAAATGGAACATTTGGACTCTGACATTTTAAGTTTATTCTTTTCCACATTCCCTCTGCTGGTTGTTATGCTTTCGATAAAAATGAACTAAACATGTCTTTGTATTTTGCTCCTGAAAAACCTTATAATCCATATTATTTGTGCAGGTTTCAGCACATTCTAAATCAGATGTTTCATGTCTTAAGACTTGAGCAATTTGTCAAAAAAAAAAAAAAAAAATTCTCAGTGTTTTCTTTGCCTTGCACAGAAAACTTATATTAACTGATTTTGCAATGTTTTTCTTCAAAATCTCCTCAACACGTCGGGCTTAAACTCCCATAGCTGTCTGTGCGTAATAGTGCTGGCTCAAACAGAGGTAATATATGCATGCCTCTGAAACAATCAGTCTTGTTTATTCAGAGCCCTTGAACCTCCAGGATCAGAAAGTTTCAGCAATGAATTCTGATTTGCTAAATCCCAGTCCAATAAATTGCCTCAACTCTCCACAAACATGAAAACAAACTCTCCCTTTTTCTGCCACCAGCTGTTAGTTCTTTGTGTGATTAGCAGCGGAAAAGCGGCTGGATGATAGAAACATGGCGCATTCACAATTTGTTTAATAGTTCATCTTTGTTCTTTCCCAGTGTCTTACTCCATCTTTATTTCTCTTCTTCTGAAAGATATTTACATCACACAACTTTTTCTTATTACTGCCTGCAGTTGAATGGTACTTATTTTTGGTCAAGTCAATCTCCACTCAGGAATTAAACCTCATTTTACTGAATTTCAAATTCTAGAACATGTGTTAAGTAAAGGGAGGAAATACTGTGCAGGGGGGATGACTGCATGATGTGCAACTTATGCTTTTTGGAGTACAGTCACTTGGTAGGATCCACAGCTTTGCTGAAAACGCAAAACATCAGTTTATGGTCCAGGTGTCATTTTTCAACTTTAATGAGAGAGGATTGAAAATGTAATTGGAAGAGTCAGAAAGGGCATCATTTGCTGAGAAAAATACAGTTGCTGTTTGAACATCTGCTTACTTGTCGTCGTCTCTAATTAAGATGATAGATGATTAGGTATGCAAAATCACTCCTCTTAGATTTGTTACATGTCTTATTTTTCTTTTGTCTCATTAGTTGTTGCATGATCACAATTTATAGGTGACTCATAATAGTAAGACAAAATATATGAATATTTCTGTCAAATATTCTAAGAAAAATACTTTTGTTTTAACACTAAAGTTACTTGCTAACTCTAGTAACAGAGGCCAGGATTCAATCATTCCTTTCCTTCTGCTCCTTTACAAACAGAAAATGGTGACATTTTACAGTAATTTTTAGGAAATTTCAGTTTATATATATTGACTTTCTTGCCACATCAATAGTTTTACTTAAAACATATTTTGATGTTCTTAAGCATGTACTGTTCACATGTTTGGAATAAAGTTATTGTTCACTATATAATTTACTCCAACAATCTTCTTGTTCCTACGTAGCTGCATTTTTTGAAGCTATACTGAAGCTAATCATTATGCATGTTTATACATGAAGGTGTTTCTGTTCGTCCATCATTTCTTCCTCTCAAAAATCCAGCTCATAAAATTTTCTTATCTATCTAAAACAACGTTTTCTTCAAAATGCCTGAATTATTTTAATGTATTTTTCTGCGTAAAAATTTAAATCAATAAATAACAGTGAATAACAGTGACATTGTGTTAGGATCTGTGTAGTTTCTGTCTGTCTAGTCCTGTTTTCCCCTGAGTCTGTCTTGATTGATCCCAGCTGTGTGTCGTTCCTGTGATTGCCCTCCCAGTGTATTTAGTCCCACCTGTTGTCAGTGTTCTTTGTCGGATCGTCGTCGTGTCTCACGTCTGTGTCTGTTCCTGTGCTGCCAGAGATTTTCTGTTGTTCCTCCTGGTTTTTTCATTAAATTATATTTCATCATGACTACCTGGGATTCCCGGCGTCTCTCTCACCGCTCTCAACCACACATCATGACACATTGCTTTTTCCAGTACATATTCTATTCCTGGAGGTAGCTTTCAGTATTCTGTATAATTATGTAAAAGTCTTTGTTTCCCCTTTGGTTGTAAGTCTTCTCTTTGTGGAACCCATTGGGATTTTTGCACATGTTCTGCAAGTGTCCATTTCCAGATCTTTGATGTTGGAAAAGCTTCATCAAAAAGCTCCATTGCCGTCACTCTGGGTTGTACATCCCTTAACAGGTTCTTGACAGGATCAAAGTTTGGATTCTAGTTTAGCCACTTCAAAATTTAGGCACAAAAAATATGGAAGATGCATTTTAAGTTGGAAGGCAAATGTCACCTAAAGCAGTTTTCCTATACAGTGTGATTGAGAATCTTTCTAAATAATGCTGTTTGTGTTGGGATGACTCAGGGGGGTGGAGGGAGATATACTTGTGTCATTGTAATTCTCTATGTAGGGGATAAAATCTGCTTAATAATGGAAATACCTTCAAAAGATCACCACCAAGCTAAGCCTTAGGATAGTTTTTGCTAATGAAACACAACATTACACTTTAGATGAAAACGTAGAGAAAAACTGATTAATTCAAAAATAACTTTCTCCTGTTAGCCTTACCCTCCTCAGATATTTTTATTTTTCTTCCTCTTTTTCATTGTTTTCACTAATACTGTGTTTCACACATTCCTCTGAATTGAATTGAATTAGAGCAAAATGGAGCTAAGAGGAGAAACTTGGGCTGTGGAGTGATATACTGCATATCAGTCTATACAGAGCACTCAGATTACGCTTTTTAATCACATACCCACACCAGCAGGGCATTATGTGGTGGATCACATTGCAGTGACGAAGCATTACATTAGGACTTGAATTGGGTGGGATATTCATTCCATCACTAAAATTCCCCATGGCCGTCCAGAAGCCCTCTCTGTTTGCTGGGTTTAACATAACAGCTTGAGACTAGATGTCCCGCCAGATGTTTGTAATCTCACACCGAGAAGCTCATGGCTGGGGTCACAATCAGATAAGGACACATAGGCAGGGATTATGAACAGCGAATGTAAGGAAAAGGATATATATTCCACTGTAAGAGCGGATATACTGCAGAACCCCTCTTTCACTATGATCAGATACCGCTCCCGAAACATCAACTTTAGCAGTGATACCATCATATTCACTACTACACACACACCAAATATGGAGAAAATGTGTACAAACTCCTAACTTTGAATAAATTAATAATAATGCCAATGAAAGTCTTGCCTACTCACTGTTACATTTTCAAACATTTAGTCTAATTTAGTATCAGACTGTTAATTTCTGGACTGATGGGCGGATGGATAGACAGACATGTATTTTTCGCCCAGTGAACTCAAAAAGAAAGCGCCAGCAAATTTCTTTTGCCTAGTTTGCAAAGCCCCATTGAGAGCGTATGGTTGTGTGGGCAGGTTAATGGCATCATCTTGAGAGTAGTTCTTAATCACGAACAGACTAATGAGATGGGATGAGCTGGAGTTATTCAGCAATAATCAGCCACACTGGTTGCTCCTTCACTGCCTTGCTCCATCTTTTTTCATGTGTTTTGATTTTGCGCCTTGTTTTCTTTACTATCAAACATAATTCAAAAGGTTTGGCCAAACCTGTGGAATAAATGTGAGGATAGACAGAGGTGACAAAATTGTACAACAAGAAACTAATTCACTTTGTATTGAGAAACAAATGCAGAAAGGCCATACCAAAGGTCCCTCTTTGTGAAATATTACAAAAGGAGTGAAAGATTTAATTGTGACCAACTAATAAAACAAAATAATATGTTGGTTGTTGGTCATTAAAATCAGATTGTACTTAAATCACAAAATCAAAGTAGCTCAACAAGGAAATCAATCTAATTGCATTTTCTAATATTTTGTTATTCTCTAGCCTGCAGTGTGGTGCACAAGATATATTATTTTCAACTCCTCAGTACAGAAGCATGTTTCACTCCATTAGAGAGTGAAAATTGGAGCCATGAAAGTCTAAAGAATTGGACATCAGTCCCCCTAAGCCCCAGAGGTACATTAAGAAATGTTGGTTTGCCCAGCTCTTCCTATTAAGAGCATGTTCTGACTGTGAAGATGGCCTAGCAGCAGAGAGTGCATTAATGCAAGATGTAACTCTGTCCTGTCCTGCAGTTCTGTATTTTATTCTGTAATCTATGGGACAGGATGTTGAAATGTTGCAATGAAAACATTTGTGTAATTTTGAGGTTTTCACCTAAAAATAAATGCTTTATGACGATGAAGGGTTATTTGTTTATTGCTTATCTTATGCATGAAGCTATTGCTGAACCGTAGTGCCAATTTAATAACAAAGTGCTAGTAGTTGGAGTCTTGTTTATAAGACTGATATTTTCATAATAAACGAGTGATCCTTTAATGTGTATATTCACATATTTCAGAGCTGCAACATATGAATGCAGGTTGTAAAAGGTGGGATTTGGCACCTCAACACATAGCAATGCTTCAAAAAATAGTTTTGCTGCTCTTTGGGTTTTTGAAGGGCAAAATGTTTAAGAAAATGTATTAAAAATTGCTATAGTCAGCAACAAAAATATTTGCTGTTAGTGTGTTAGGAGGTAAATGATAAATGGACCCCCAACCAGGAGGGATCAATCCACTGTTTTTATTAAAGAAAGTTGTTTTCAATTTAGATCCTGAGCCAATTAGTCAGTATGTCATTAATTACATGAAAGTGTACACCAGCACTGATTTAGCTCCTCAGCATAATGTTTTTTGGGGGTTTTTTTGCAAGTCAAACACATTTTATATATATATATATATATATATATATATTGCTATGATAAGCTTTGGGGAAACCTTAAAAGGAAACAGAATTGGTAAAGATTACTTGTTATTTTTAGTTTGGACTCTGTTTTAGTCCGCAGTGGATTAACCACTCAGAATGCTGGTGAGTGTTTTATTTAGTGGCCCTTTTATTTAGTGGCCCTTGTGTGAGTTCTGTTGACAGACGGGGACATTTGGTTTGGAGCAGATTACTGGACAGTATGCTAGTCTTCAGATGATAACCCCACATCAGCACAGATCTCCACATGAACTGGCATAAAATCGCTAATGGGAAAAAGAGTGTGTATTTGTGTCTGTGTGTGTGTGTGAAGGGTGGTGGGGATGTGTATGTGGAGAGCTTTATTCTTTTTAATCATATTAAGTTGGATCATTAGATAGACCCATTTACACAGTGCTTTTCATGAGGTGTGTAGGACCAAATCCTATTGGATATCAGCCTAATCTACTGCAAAAGCTCCACAGTTGGTAGCTGCAGCTTTGTTGGAGACTGTATCTCCCTCCGCTGATGCCGGGATGTGAACATCTAACATTTATTTTTCTGTATTAAAATTAGCAATGTTTTGCAATTCTATGTCTAAATGGTTTTCTGAAAAATAATAAGCACACAAATGGTTAGATTCTCAGCGTGAATAATACAGCTAATCTCTTTCTTCAGAAAAAGCTCACATGGTTTCAAAATGATCAAACGTGTATTGTTGGAAATTTAGAAAATGTTTCTATCTAGTCCATGGTTCTACCATTAAAATTCTCCCCCATAATAAAAGTGAGTATTGTAATACTTAGCTATTTATTTATTTATTTATTTATTTTACCTTTGCAGTCTATGTCCTGTTAGTTTGAAATGAATCTGACCTTTCTCAGAGGATGAATACTTTAAGGCCATGTCAGTCTGAAATGCTCAAAGATTATTTCTCAGCTGCATTTTGTCGCGTGAAATGCAGTCCAGTCCTGATAAAAATAGAACCATGATCCCCATCATTTAAAAGAGGATCAGGAAGGAGGTCCTGCTGTTATGACCTTTTGAGTGCGCTCTGGGGGTTGACGCCAGTATGGTGACAGTTGTGAAGTCGACTCATGAGACCACTTAAGCAGATCTAGTGTGGTTGAATTACAAGAGTCAATTCCCTAATGATGTTTGGCTTTTAACGTGTCACTGTTAAGGCTATATGTCGTGCAAAATAACGCAACATCTTTGTAAAAAGCCATAGTACTTCATAATACTTCATAATGTAAGCACTTATGCTCCATAAAGCAATGCTAAATATACAGCTGTTGGTCAGAATGTATATTTTTGAGTACAGCTAAGATGTTTAAAAACAATATATAGCCTATAACATTCTGGAGATCAACATTTTGCTTTTGGACATTTAAATTAAATTTTTTTAATCAGTCCAAACTTTACTAAGCAGAGTTCAGTGAGAAAAAAGAGTTCTGTTTTTTTTTATGCAGAACATCTGGTTTTAATTTTAAATAAAAAAAAAAAAATATGGCAGTACTTTTCCTTTGGGGATATTTTTTTAGCTGCCATAACAATTGTCTTGTGTCTAGTATCACATTGGTTTATAATTGTGAAAATATAGAGTATTTTGTGAAGCATCAAGTCCTGTTCCAATTATGAAATTTGTATCTATTTTGGTAATAGGGGTACAAAACACAAAATACTGCATCCTTGATGTAACAGCACTCTGCTGTTTGTTTTTCTTGAAAGAATTTTAATATCAAACATGTATATAAGAACAGTCAAAGCTTCTTCATAATGTTGTATTACATTAATATACATATTTATATAAGTATATCCGTTTTGGCCTGCCTCATATTTTACCTGAGGCATCTAAATTTGCATTAAGAAGATAATGAATATTTCTAAAGTCTTATGATCTTTTGCTCATTTTAAAGCTGTGTTGATAAACCCATCTATTTTGAAAAGACCGAACACATCAGTCATTTTCACTTCTAAAGCTTTAGATATATATCGGTGATATTACAATCATGAACTCTAACAGGCAAACATTTGATGATAGTGGCAGAAATAGAGTGGAAAATAGCAACAGAGAGAGAATTGTGGAGAGATTTGATTGAAACAAAGACTGATACACTTAGAGAATTTAGTATGCAGATCAGCAAGCAAACTTTTTTAGACCCTGTGTTGAAGTACTCAGCAGTGAGCAGTCTAAACTTTCACTTATAAGCCTTTGCCTCAAGCCATAATATCAAATATTTCAGTCACATTCACTGAAGCTACAAAAAAAATGTCTTATTACTTATGATCAAAGGGTGCTGTTTTCTGGAAGAGACACAGTGCGTCTGCCAGAATTTGCATTAGAGTTGAAGGCAGGTCATTTTCAGTGGATAAATAGCCACTGAGAAACAGGCATGATCATGTTGTTTTTGCTGGATTTAAGATCTTTTACTTTTAAGAAGAGTTTAGTTGGGAAAATGCTGTGGGTGAAAAATCTAAATGTGGGAAATCTTGTTTTACCCAGTTAATGAGGATTGCAAAGTTAAAAGGAAAAAAAAACAACTTTAAGCTCAAGCAGTGTAAATAGATGTTATCTTTTTGCTCTTCCTTAAGAGCTTATCTTCACACCCATCCACTATTTGTCATTCAGGCTCTCCATGAAAATATATGGACCAACAGTTTTATAAGGTAAACTTTTCTGCCTTTAGAACTGCTTCAATTCTCAAAGGCTCAAAGTTCATAAGGGCATCATGAACAATACATGGACAGTTTGGTCCATACTGACATGATAGTATCTCACATGCTACATATTAGTTGTTTGCACATTCATAAAACAAATATCCCATTTGGACTGATCCTAAGGGTGCTCTGTACTGTAGTGACTGTGAAAGTCACTACAATACAGTGAACTCATTGTTCGTTTCAAGGAATCAGTTTGAGATGATTTGAGCTTTGTGACATTGTGGGAGTTGCTACTGTTGTCATTAAGGGATGGAGATGTCACAATGTCACATTGGGTGCTGAAGCACACTCTAAGTGCTCACCAAAAGATTTGCAAGAAATAGGATTAAAGACTTTTTAAAGAAAATGTATTATCTAACATCAACTTTTTTTAGCTTTATATCAGGTTATAATGTTATTCTTTCATTTAAAACATACTTGGAGTGTTGCTTTGATCCTTTCATGCACGTTTGAGGAATCCTTGAATCTCCCGTGGCAGCCATTTGCCTCCTGTTTTCACAAAACTCCTCCTTGGAGCTACAGTCTCCAGCCTGGTGGATTATGCACCTGCTGGGCGTATCATACAAACTACTTCTCAGTCCAATGCTCCTAAGAACAGTTAACAACATCATAAGAAGCATTGTTGTGGTGTGTCAGAAAGAGTAGGAGATTCTTAAAGAGACAGAGGCCTAATTTCAAATTTCTTTTAAGTCATGTATATACAGCATTTTCAAAACTGAAGGTGACATATTGATTGTGCTATAAAATGTCTTTACATACATGGAAAATACACAATACTTACTTTTTAAAAGTTTGGAAGTGAAAAAAATATTGCTAGATACTCCAGCATAATTCTGGGGAAGGGAGAAGAGTCGGTATGAGGAAAGATCCCATGAAATTTGCATAAGTTGAATAATAAGATTTATGAACCATTTCTTTTTAGATAGCGTGTTGGGGTATTGCAAAGGTCCAGTTGAATCTATTCAGCTGAATGTGATGCACCTAAAAATGCCCCCACACTACGTTTGGTTGTTTTATAAATTTTAAATATTTTCATATACTATTTATTTTATTTTTTCCAAATGAACAAATTATATTTTGTTAGAATTTTTTGGAATGTTATTCTGCTGTATTTACATTGCTTTACTGGGGTTCAGATGGGGGCAATAGCGGCGACGCGGAACCTTTATATAGGGGTCGTTGCTTCCGGGTTGGTTTTGTGACGAACTTCCTGTTTGTCTCAGACACAATCTGGATGCTAAAGGTAGCGTTTCCGTCGTCTTTGCTAAATCCTGTTTTACTGTTCTTCAGGTCACTACTCTAAAACTGCTCTGTAAGATGTTTACCTTTAATTTTGTCATTTGATAGCACTGTGATACGGTTTCTGTGCACCTTATTGTTAATACTTGTAAGTTTTTATCAACCTAGGTTTAGATTGACAGGAAGCCAACCTGCGCCGGGGAACTCTCACGGGGTGAAATGATTGAAAACCGCGATATCTTACTAACTCCGGGTTTTAGGAGTTTTATTTTGCTTTTGTTTGAATAATATTCAGTGCATGGTGCTTGGTGTTATAAAATAGTTAAGAACCTGAGAGTAAAGTGACTCTAGTTGAGTTTAAAGGTAGAGAAACTATTCTTTGTTCATGAAGCGTGGGAATTCAGACGTTAATGTTGGAATAATGCCATGTTAAATTTTATATATCATGTTTGTAATTCTGTTTTTATCAGTACTAAGTAAGTTTGATGTTTATACCAGTTAATAAGCAGCTGAGTGCAGTCAAGCTTTATAAATAGTTGATTTATCCTATTTAATACACTATACTTTGGTTGTCTTTGTCTAAGTGAGGGAGGATGATGTCAAAAGGGTAAACAGTAATCAAGGTTTTTAAAACAAAAGTTAATGTAAAAGATTAATATTGTATACTGTAAAAGATTTATTGGTTAACAAGTAAATGAGTACATCTGGATGCTAATGGCAACGCTTTGGTGATTATTGCTGAATACTGTTTTACTATTCTTCAGATTGTGTACATCACTGTTGTAGCAGTTCTGACACTTGGGATCTGTAACATGAAGGAACAGCGAGAAGTGGGCAAGCAGGTGAGTCTATGTTGGAGTTTATGCTGGGCAAATGTGGAAGACAGTGGAAGAAGCAATTGGCTTTAGTCAATTCAGTGGAGATAAAAGGAGGAGTATGAATTGCCAAAAATCAGGAGGGATTTGTAGAGGAAAAGTAAGTTCTCAAATCCAGATTCTAACAGTTTCTGAACAAAACATTCATTGAGGCGCCTTCAGCAATCTGGCAGTGAGCTGATGTGTGGAGTGGGCTATAACAGCAGCAAAAATAAAGTTTTGGAATCACCCAACCTTCGTCCAGAACTAAAATAAATAGAAAGTTTGTGGAAATCACAATCTGACAGATTTGGAGAAGTTTTCTGAAAAATTAACATCTTCCTACTGAAGAATACTAAATGTTCAACTAATACTTCAAGTGCTTTCAAGTATTAGTTGACATGTTTGGACACATACAAACTGATTATTTAATTCTTCCGTTATGTATTGTTTTTCTATTGAACTGCATATTGAATCTTTTATCATACATTGGCAGTGGGAAAGGTTCTGAAAGGATTTATTATGGTCTCATTTCTGACATGACAAAGCACAAATTTTCACTGAGGGTAACACTTTTTAAATTTAACTTTGGTAGTGGTAGTACCAAAGTGATATAATGCCGAGAGGCTGAGAGAAGGAAATATTCTATCAGGGGAAGAGTGTTTTGTAAGGCTATTGATGATAAATCACAATAAGTGATTTTCATTTTGTTTGTTTTTATGTATTTAGCAACCCCCTTTGTAATTTCCCAGAGGTATTGTATAAACAGCCTATTTATTGCGTTTTATTTATAAAGGAAAAAAAAAGAGTAAAACATAATAAAAGTCTCTGTTTATGATCTGATAATTTACAAATATTTATTTACTCTACTTGACGTGGACTTATCAAACTGATAAATTCTATACAATATAGGTGTTATGTTATGCATGCGTTTTTTTTTATTGTGCTCTGCAAATCTTTTTCCCATTACAAACAATACAAATTACCATTGAGCATTTGCAGTTGTACATCTTTCATGTTTACTAATGTTTTTTTCCATGATTATCTACATTATGTTTTAGGAACCAGTCAACAAGGCCAAAGGGTAACTACTGTATATACATTAAGGACAAAAAAAATAAATATACTAGATATAAGGTTAAATTGTGGTCTTTTACTCAATTGATGAGTGACCACAAAAAAACGAAAAAAAAAAGTGTTGACAAAGGATGGATGATTTTAATTGTCTTTTTAATCTATCTTAACTGCTATGCCATGCCTGTATATATCAAACTTTTTAAATCTGATGTCAAGATAGCTGGCATAGAAACCAGTATAAAAGCCCTTTTCAGGTACAGTCCTGTTTACCTTCTTATGTATTTCTTCAGTTTTTGCTTTTTTCACACTCAGGTCTTTCAGATCATTACCTATACCCTAAACCAAACAGGGCATTTATATTCTAAAGTAATGCCATGTAATATATTAAGGAAAAAGTATTTCTTAACTATCCTGGTTCTAAGTGAAAATATGTTAGGATCTTGAGTTGTTTTGTGGTTTGTTATTTTGTGTTCCTTAGTCCTTTCTGTTAGTTCTGCCTTGTCTCTATTATTCTTAGTGATTCTAGTTGTGTTCTTTTCTTGTCTTGTTGTTTTCTTAGTTACACTACATTTTTTATGTTTCTTATGTCTAGTTATTTTGTTAGATTTGTTGTCTAGTCCCCTGTGTACACTCCCTCGGCCCCTGTGCCACTTTTCCTTTCCTTTTCAGGGTTTCCCCCAGAATACTTGCTAAGCCCGGTGTTCGGGGCGCCAAGGCGGTCCACTGTTGGTTCAACTCGGGTGACTAGTGGATGAATATTACTTCTGACTGAGAAGTTGCAGTGATTTCTAGGGCAGCTCCCTCCACGCCTATTGGTTACTGAATCTCAAATGTTGTTCCCTTCCAAAGTGTCACTTGATTTCCTAGATCTGAATGAAAATCTACTTTATTGATAAACTCTCAACAATAGAAACAATATTATTTAATGTATTGCTCATGTAGCCATTTTAACATATAGTAATTGTGGGACTTGGCTAAGGATTTCCCCAACCCCCTGGTCCCCCCCCCCCTTTTTTTTTTAATGAAACTCTGTAGATATACAGAGGATGCTTGAATGAGTCATGTTCAATTACTGGTATCCTTGAAGGCTGCAGCTCATATACGGATACAAACCCCAATGAAGCTGTTTTTTTTCTGGGGGTTGGGACTGTGTTATTATTCCCTGTTGTTTTCTCCCCAAAATCAATTTTCTCAGTTTCTATGACTGTATACCCCTAATTGACAACATCAAAAAAAGCCTCAGGTCTTTGTGAGGACCCAGTCTCCTCGTTCAGCGAGATAAACTGAGCATTGTTGACAAGTTCTCAGCATAGATTAAAGTGCACTGTAACACTACATTGTCTCAGCCTGTGGACACCCCATCAAGGATGTGTTTCAGGCGACTTGTCCCAGAAGGGATGTTTCATATGAAGCATTATGTTCTAATATTTCATACTAGTTCTTTTATGCAATGCCTTGAGGGCCTCTGCTGCTCTGATAGTCAATGTTTTGATGTAAGGTGTTATTTATCAAATATTTCTGTGATTTTCATGCACACTTACATAGGATGCACTGCATCTGCATTTGCAATGTATAAACCTCTAATCATATTCTGAATTTTATTTCAACTTCCTGGGGCAAATCATTCTGCATCATCACTTCATGTGCAGCACCCATTTAAAACTTGTAAACATCGTGGCTGGGTGGTTGCTGATATTTAACTTTTTTGAAACATAAGTGATTATAGTATTTTTTTTCTGTAGTTTATAGCAACATCAATATCAAGAGACCAAGAACACAACCTAGAGGTGAGAGGGATCAAAGAGGACTGTTACGCTAATTCCAACAAGACCAGTTTTTTTTTTTTTTTTTTTTACCATAATACAGTAATTTGGAAAGTATGACTCTAGACATCTAAAAACAAAGTTGGAATGTGCTAATCTGCTCCAAAACCTTTTTATTTCAAACAATAAATTATTTTACCGTTTTTCAAAATATATTAATACCTTTGCTTATATATAATTTCATGTAATTATTATTTTTTTTTAAACCTTGTCATACACTTTTTTAATTTTGTTCCGTTTCTCATTCCCTTTTTGCCAGTTGACTGTTGTATAATTTGACAGATTGACTCCTGATCAAAGCAAGATAACTTTTAAATGACCTCCTCAAAATGTTCTTACTGTATCAGTGTAACACAGAACGTTTCACTAATCCACTGACATCCAAGCAGGTGTTAGTATCGTCAATGATTTGTATATTAGCATTGCAAGTACTGAGCAAGAAAATAGAAAAACAACAACAACTATGTTTGTGTGCATGGCTTGGAAAACTGCAATATATATTTTGCACATTATTTTGTTTCTCTAACAAAGCTGAGGTCACCCTTGCCAATGACAGTCTCAGAGAAAGAGCGTATGCATCAGTGGTTCCGAGAAATAAATGAATCATCATACTACTGTGTGATTAAATATTACATTTTTTAAGGTCTTTCGTTTTTGCCATTAATTTTCTTTAGACAAAGCTTAAATAATATTCCTAACCATGATGCTCTGTTTTACAGGTCAACGAATGTAGTGACTAGTGTTCCAGCAGCTCTCCCAGGATGGCAGGGATATCTGGACAAAGTTCATGCAGCATGCCACATGTCACAGACTGAGGTAGACTGAAGAAGTCTGTCTTTCACCACCAACATTTTTGCAGAAGGTAAAAATATAAAAATTTTTAGAGGAAAACTCAGATGAGTACGATTAACAAAGTAAAATGCACCTCCAATGATACAGTTTTGCAAGTCATACATATCAAAATGGCTGTAATGACAAAAATTGGCCAAAAGGCCATTGAATGGTTTGCTAGGCCAGTGGCTGAAAAAAAAAAAAAAAACACAGAAAAGAGAACAACATATATCAAGTGTTTTTGGTATTTCAGAAAAATATCACACAA
Source organism: Poecilia latipinna (assembly GCF_001443285.1). Taxonomy (NCBI): domain Eukaryota; kingdom Metazoa; phylum Chordata; class Actinopteri; order Cyprinodontiformes; family Poeciliidae; genus Poecilia; species Poecilia latipinna. The sequence goes on along the minus strand of NW_015112752.1, from coordinate 807,520 downwards.
AATAAACATCTATGAAATAAGAACTTTTATTCATAATATATTCATACTTGTACACAAGTAAAATAAAATAAAATGCATATCTATGATTCCATTGCAATCCCCAATGAATAAAAGGACAGCATTCATTTCATAAATGCTCCCCATATATCCTTTCTGTCATGAAAATATAGAACTAAAATCCAGGGGAGGCAAAACATTTGTTTTTATAAACATAAAAAAAGAACATTACAACAAATGTATGACTTTGAATAAATAATGAGAGGGGATTGTTTTTTTCTTTAAACAGACCAAACATTCTTTGTGTGCATTCTGTCTCTGATTTCCTGTATGAGGCTTTTTTTCCACCTTTTTTTGTCCTTCATTTTGTCTTCTTGTGGTCTGTCTAAGCAGTAAAAGCTTTTAGGGGGGAAAAAGGAGGATTCTCCAAAGTGCATCTTAGACACAGTACAATTGAGTACATAGAGAACAAACAATTTTGGGCACCAAATCAATATTTACATTAGATCTGTAGTGTTCTGTAAAGGCATCCGTTTCTTTTATTGTACTCTTTTCATTATTGTTTGTCTCCAGCAACGTTGGATCAACATGACTCCTTGCTTCTCAGTCACTTCCTGTTGTAGGTGTCACTGGATCTTCTGTATCATTGTCATTAGCATAAACATTCTTGAGTCCTTTGTGCAGAGTGTTGTCAGGAGTCCTAAGACATGGCTAGAGATATCCAAATCATGGGAATGATGAGAAAGTGCAACACTTGCAAAGTAGAGCTCTGGCTTTTACTGCAGTGGGAATCCAATTTTGTTTTTTTGGAACACTTCTTTTTCTTTTTGTTTGATGCTGTAGATGATTCTGGATTCTCTATGAACTCAGGGTTTAGGTTTTCCAATGTCTTGTCCAGGTTGTTAGATAAGGTCCCCAGTGGCCCATCATTCTGCTTATTCTGGGTCTCATTTTTTGTTCTTTCTTGCTGCTTGTATTTGGTCTTGGACATGTTCTCCTTTTCCTTAGGGGGATTATTCGTGATCTGGCGACTCTTTCCAGAAAGGATGGAGGATTTGTCATTATCTCCAGGACAACACTTGGGAATGATGTCGCCTAGAGGGCTTTCAGTTGAGGAAAATTTCCCAGACTGTGCCTTGGAGTTAAAGAGAGTTGTCTGGATTTGTGATGTCTCGACACATCCCTCCAATTCTTCACTTTTCAGTTGTTTCAGGTCCTTTCCTGCCAGGAACTCAGGGACATAGCACTCCAATTCTGAACTGGAGCCTTTGAAACGTTTGAACCAATCCCACAATGTCCTTGCACGGCAGTCACAAATCCACTGATTCCCATTTAAGCGCAAATACTGAAGGGAAACCAGAGGATCCATTGTCTCCCCAGTCAAGACAGTAAGGTTGTTGAAGAACAGGAACAAGGATTTTAGTTTCCCGAGATCACTAAAAGCCCTGGGTTGTACAAAGATTACCTGGTTCTGGTGTAGCAGTAGCCTGTCCAGATTTATTACGCCACGAAACATGTTGTCTGTTACTATCTTGATCTTGTTATTATGCAGGTGGAGATAAGTGAGATTGGCAAGGTCCACAAAGGTGTCATCATGCAGAGTGTGAATGTTATTATCCTGCAAGTAAAGATACTGGAGAGAGAACATTCCTCTGAAAACCCCAACAGGGAGCTCTGACAGGCCACACCTGTGAAGGTGGAGGGTGTGCAGCTTAGTTAAACCCCGAAAGGCCGTTGGGTTGATGGTGCGGAGGTTGCTGTTATCTCCAATGTCCAGTTCCTCCAGTTTTTCCAGACCAAAAAAGGCTCCAGCCTCGATGTAGGTTATGTTGTTTGAGTAGAGCCAGAGAACAGTAAGATTGTGGCAAGAACTGAAGCTAGTGGACCTCACCACTGTCAGCTTGTTACTCTGGAGGAATATCCGTTGGCTCCGTACAGGAATCACTGTAGGAATGGAAAACAGTCCTTGTTGTTGGCAAGCCACAGTGGGCTTGGGCTCACTGTAGCACACACACTTGGCAGGGCAACTGTCAGTTTGAGGCAATAGGTTCAGCCACATCACCAGGAAAAGGAGTCGCCCCCCTGTGGAGACATTAAGAAAAGACACAAGTGGATCAGTAAATATTAAATAAATATAACCTGGAAATCTGCAGAGAAAAGAGAATCTTGGCCAGTGTTCACAGAAAATAATAAAACAGGCCACCTTTCAGTATTCCCTAGACAATGAATATGCTATTTGTCTCTTTTGAATAAGTGTCAGCTGAAATGTAATAAAAATCAAACAAAATTCCAAATATTCTTTTGATATGAGCTTGATGTTTAACACGAATAAACAGAACAGTTAATCCAGTTTAAAAATTGATTCACTGGATGTTTTAGCTTTGATGTTGTTTGGATTGAAAGCAGCAGGAGTCCTCTCAACTGCTGACTCATTTTGAATTGGGTGGATGGCTGCTGTATGGAATTAGCTTGATCTAATAAGGCAGACATAACTAATGGTGTTTTAGTGTTCCTGATGCTGACATTGTGCCTGATTGTGGGAGAAAAATCACCATGCCAAGCAGAAAAAAAAAAATGAAAATCTGATAATGCTACCAGGTAGCCAGAACCAATTAATTATTTTGGGGGGAGCTAAAATATACCACCATTACCCTTTATTACATAAAGTGTCAGTGTTAGGGTTTATATTCAGGAATCACCATAAATTCTTACCACATAAAGGGAGTACCTTGAGATTCATGAACAATTGTAAAACAAGATTTTAGAGTTACCAGATGATATGAATCAAAATCAAATAATTAAAGATCAGCTTCTGTGTTGACTCACTATGTTCTACCAGAATCAGTTTTAACAACTAAAGAAAAAAAAAATTGCTTCATCAAATTTCCTTCAATCTTTACAATATAAATGATCAGACTTTAATATTATACAGCATCATTGCTTGAAGCATGCTGTATGCTTAGCAATTAAGACCAATGTTTATTTTATGTGTTTACCCATGTTTAAAAATAAAACATACGTCACATTAATTATTTGTGCATGTTCTCTGCCATGGTTCAGATTAAAAGTATTATAGCTGAAATGGGGTTAGATAGCCACACATAAACGATCCACTCTGATATTACACTACTGTTCAGCTCAGTAAAAATTTAACATTATCTACAACCACTCAGTCATCATTCATGTACAGACGAAGATGTCAACATGTCACAAACTGTGGTAATCATACAACGGGAGATACGCCTCCAATTCTCTGAATCCCGTTAAACTCCGGTCCCTCCTCAAAATTTCCAATCTTCGCTCCAATACACATGTAAGGAATCCGAGGGATGGCAGGCATGACAGGTGGTGAGAGTGGGGGAAAATGCATGAGCCGTACTCATCCCTCCTTACATCCCGCTGCTCGCCCCCCTCTCATTCGCCCGCAAAGTGTTGTGGTGCAGCTTATCTCTGGACCTTGTTAAACGGGGCTCTGGTGTGGCCTGACAGCAGCCCTCTGCTGCACTTTCCTTCCAGCCTCCCTGCTCAGCCGTCAGACTGCCACCGGAAAGCTGTCAAGACCTTCCACTCTTTCTGCACCGCAGCACTTTTCCCTCAGCACTGACTAACAATAGCGATATTTTACCTCACAGCACGCTTCGTGTATCTCCTCTGTCGTCTTCATTTTTTTCTCCTCGCTCTCCTGCCTGTTCATTAGCAGTTTATTTCACCTGCACCTCATGTCATTGCGCGGATTCCACAGAACGAAGCAAAATATGTCTTGTTTTTGTTAGAAACTGTTGAATGAAAGAAATAATCCCTAAATGTCGTTGAACCCCCGATAATTCTCCTGAGTAAATTGCGTTATTCTTTGAGCAAAATTCTAGCATCCCAACAGAAGCCTTGATGTAACATTAAGATTAGATCCTGTGTGGTTCAATCTGTAGCAATGATTCTTAAACTGTTGCACATGTGGTTTTTGGGCTGTGGTAATCTGAATAAATGTTTTATCTATGATTTTTTTGATGGAAAATATGAACAAAGTGATGAAGTGGTCATAGACACACACATAACAAAACAAAATATGTTTTAACACAAAGATCATAAACTATAGTGTGAAAAATGTAAAGTTCATGTTAATTCTTATACTATTTTGCTATAACATAATCAGCGAAGGAAGCTTTTTTTTTTTAGCTCCAATTATAGACAACTTTTTGTCGCTTGGCAGCTATATTGGATTCGGTGGAAATGGTTGGTGTGAAACATCCAATTTTCTCACATGAAATTCTGACTTCCAGTGGCATGTAAAACTGGAATTCATTACTGAACCACGTCCTTCCACCAAACATGCAACATATTTGATTTTGTTAAAAAAAAAAAAAAATCTCTGGGGGTGCTGTGGTGGCACAGGGGCAAAGCACAACCCACGTATTGAGGTCTTGGTCCTCGTGGCGGTGGTCACAGGCTCGATTCCCGGCCTGGTGACATTTGCTGCATGTCTTCCCCCTCTCTCGTTACCCTGTTTCCTGTCCAACTACTTTCAAATAAAGGGCACTAGAGCCAACAAAACCTTTAAAAGAACTAAATAGGTCGCTGCCATAAAGATGTTTGAAAATATATATCAATGTGGTGATATTTGGAGATAACTTTTTACTGTGGTGGTACTTGTAAGATGACAGATTTAGGAGTACATAAAGTAGGCATAGCCCAGTTACCAGGATTAAGGTACACCAAGGATTTAAAAAGTTTCTAGTTCTAAAACAACTATAATGTTTATATATATATATAATTTGCTGAGTCTTAAGTTCTTGTAATTAAATGCTAGCAAAAGTCTCTGAGTGACCCATGTGTTGTCTGGCTGTATAGAGTTTATCTGGGCTGACTCTCCCTCACCTGTGTCAGTGCTCTATCTGTTAAACCTAGACATTAATTCCTTGTATTTTGGAAACAGAATAAAATTCTGGAGTTTTAGGAATATGTTGAAAGAAACTGACATGTGTACATTAAATTATCTGATTTGTGATCGTCAACAAACAAAAAGGGGTTCCAAGGCTCAGGTTATGTGTCATTTTTTATTCCTATAAGTATGTTAAACAAATTCTATGATGGAAATACTCTTGACAATTTTCTATTGAATGGTAGGGTTTGATCTTGGCTCTTCTTTGTTTTATTTTCCATTTGAGATAGTTTCACTTCAGAGTTGGATAAACTACTTATTACTGCTGCACAGATTCCAGCTTTGGTAACAAATTAATAAAGACAACACTTTCTTGTGTGCTGCTTGTGTGTATCCACTATTTCTAAGTACTCAAATATCTGATGTGTTCACATTGAGTAAAACAATTCCGCACAAGGAAGCTAACTTTTAATATGTAGCAAAAAAACACTGTGTAAGCCATTTTTCTTAGATAGGGTTGTAACAATACATCCATCTTACAAGACTAACATGGTTTGGGTAATATTATATATTATATATTGTATTGCATGTTGTATATTGTATCTCAATGTATTTTTTTGTCTACATATAGAGATGGTTCTAGTGCCAAAAATGCATGGAGTATATTGCTTTTTATATCTTCACAAATGGATTAAAGGTTTCAGAAATATCAAATTTTATTTTATATAATCCTTATAAAGGATTTTTTTTTTACCCATTACTCTAAGCAGTTGGGGATTTGAACTACTGTCTATAAAAAACTGTGCAATGGCCCTTTTCATGGTCACTAATAGGAATCTCCAAACCAGACTTTGGTGTTATTAGCAATTAACTGTAAGCCAGTTGCAGTAGCTTTCACTCTTCTCACAGTTTTCAGTTTTATTCCAGTTCTTGCAATAAAATATTATTTGACTCTGACAAATTAAAGGCACATTGAAAAGGCACAAACACTACAACAATTAACATGCACAGAAATACACATAGTGATTTAGTCTCTTGCTGTTTGTTTTTCTACTAAGTACCCAAATGATTTAGAAGTTGGCAGGGGACTTCCTTAATGCTTTTGTGTTGTCAGACAGTCTTTATGTCCCTAACTATATAATATCAAACCCAGTCGCAGCAGTCAGGATCGTAATAAGAGGGTTAACTGGTTTTATCAACAAAATCAAGCAAATCAAGACTACTACCTGTCAGGAGAATAATATGGGACTCAAAATAATGTGTCAACTTCAAACAAAGACGCATACTGACAGCAACTAGATAGTACTTTCAAAGACTCAGTTTAGACAAAAAATACTCTGCAGCTTTAACATATGGTGCTCTAATCGGCAGTCTGTTGATATATTTCAAAGGTGCACCTATTCTTTAAACAATGGAATACAGTGGGAGACTAATTGCAGGGGAGAAGGACACAACCACACACAACTGGCAGAAATCTACCATACTTGAGACCTCCTATTGAAACACGTATAACTGCCTATTTTAATAGTTTAAGCACCAGATATACCTCAGTCTACATTAAGTGGAAACCGTCATGGCACTAGTTGAGAAGCTAGCATCTATGGCTTTCCTTGTCTCTGCTCTTGGGTGTACGTCAATCAGCCACAAGGAAAATGAATGGGGCTCTAATGTGTCATGTAATCTTGCACCACGGTATCTCAGCTTCCCATGCTGCATTTCCTTTCAAATATTATAGGTATGCTTCACAAAAACACCTTTGAATAGGCACATTTTCTACAAATGACTTGGAGTTATGCTTCAAAGAAAAATCTGTGAATAGGTGAATTCACAATGATGAATAGGCAGGGCTCAACTGTACAATTTTTGATTGCTGTTCAGTACTGAATGAGTGATGCATATATTTTGTAGCATCACATATTTTAGGCTCATTCAGTAGCAATCATGAAGTGAAGCTAAATAATCAAAGTAATTGGATTTTTTAAAAACAATTTAATACTTATTCTCATTCAGCTGCATGAGAATAAGTATTATTCTCATGTTGCCTTTTTCAAATTTATTGCATCATGTTGCTTTGAATAAAATTGTAATAAATTAAGAACTAAATCAGATCTAGTTGCAATTAAGTGGTGAATCTTTGTTTTTGGGTTATTTATCTTTTATGTATCAGCAGAGAAACAAAAACCTAGAGCCCAGATTTGCATTTTCTCTTCTCAAAGAATATTGTAAAGTGTTGGTGTGTTTAGGACTTCAAGGCTCAGTTAGGAAACCACAGATGATAGTTGTTTTTATCAATCAGTGGTCTGAACCATTTTTAGGTTACTGTTTGTAGTAAAAATGCTTCTGTATTGTTTGATTAAGCATGAGGAATATCCTGGTATCTAAAAGCAAAAACCATAAGAAACAAGAAGAGAGTCGAACTATGTCACATAGTATAGAGTTTACACAATTTAATTTAGAAGCCACCTGGGTTCTTTCTACCAAAGGTCTTCAGTTAAGCATTAAGTAATCAATGCTGCTATCAACTCTGAATTAGTGAAAAGTCACTACATCTGAGAGCACATTCTCCAGATTCGTTGTATTCTGTTCTCAACTTACAGTAGAGTTGTCATTCATCAGAATTCATGACTTCATGTTTTTGGATACAATGGTGAGATAAGACTTAGCTAACACTAAATATAATGATGAGGAGGAAAGTGTTGAGAGGTTTGTTTAAAGGGGGATTGGGCCAGAATCAGGCTTATGCTCAAATAGCATTACAATAAAGGTTAGACTTAAGTACAACCAAGGAAAAGTGCATGTTTTATGGGAACTTTTGTGTACTTTGATGGCCTATGACATGTTTTCCCAGTTTCACAGGTTTGGTTTCAGATGCCAAACAGCTGAAAGCCAGTGGAGTGGATAAATAAAATCAACAAACCATGGCTTCAGTTTAAATGTTGTGGTGCCAGTGCCCCAGCAGAAGCCAGAGTACATCACATTCTGTTGGAAAAAACATAAAGATGTCAACATGAGTGGAATGAGTGGGTGCAGACAGCTTTGTTTACTCATCGGGGCATCACATAGCCAGATTCCTCACTCATTTGCATATGTCCCTGGCATGTTTGCAGCTTCACACAAATGCTCACTGCTCCTTTGTCTTACAGTTAAAATGCAACATCCGTTCCGACATTTTTCCATGCACCAAAATGCACAAAGTAGACAGAGGGCATGCTGGGACAGCACATTCAGCCGGCCTCTGATTCATCACGGTAGCTTTACTTTGAAGGGGCAGGGAACGAGAAGCGACAGCTAACATGTCTTATCCCTTTGCTTAGAGTGGAAGTGATGTCTCTGTCAGAGATGAATCACATCGTTCTCCAGAGGGACCTCCTGGCCTCTTTCTGAAATTACACATTATTGTGTTGCTGCAAGGCAGGCTGTCATTTAATATACTTATAATTTCTTTCAGCTGTGTCATATATCATATGCAAGTCCATTCATACGTAATTTTTTTTATATCATGCCCAAATAGGAAAATGCAGATGACATGATAGCTGTATGAAAACCAGTCAAAGAAAATTGATGCAGATAAGATGACTTGAAGGCAAGATTTGAAAGGTAAAACACTATCACAAACTAAAAGCTATCAAGAATTTCACCAATAAGAAAAGGTAGAATTAATGAACTGAAGAAAAAAATGTTAATTTTATAAAAAGTTATGCTTTGTGTTGATTACAGATTTTAATAGGTTTTTAATACTTAATTTTGAATTGTCTTTTATGAGTACAAATTTGAAGCACAATGACTTAATTAATGAAAATCTGGTTACAGGGACTCCCCTGTACTTTAAATTGTATGACACTATATAAAAAAATTAATCTTTGTATTATTTGACCATGCATTTATTCACTAGAAGGCATTTGGTTGCTTGTGTAAATCCACAATTCAACTTATATTTTACCCAAGTTTCCTGATCATCTACTGATCCAATCAGTGCTGTCAAACTAACATTTTTTAATGCTGGAATCGATCACCTTCAGTCACTTATAATATCTAACCCGAATTTATTGCCTTTGATAGTTGAAGTTAAAATAACATTCTAGTCAAGTCACTTCTATTGTAAAAAATATTAAAGATGTACAAATATTCCTTTGTGGACAACTAAGCAAGTCAGTAAAGCCAGTAAAGCTACTTTAACGCTCATGGGTATATGTAAACTTCTCATCATAACTGTATTAGATGAAAATCTGAGAAATCAACTCTTCTTTAACTGTACCACTGCAGTTGTAAATAATTAAAAATGCATATAGTTATTTTTACCACTTAAAAGTACAGACACAAGAATAAACTCATGCAAAGTTTTTTAAAAGTTAAGAAGTAGTTTTCTTAAAGTAAATCAGTGCTTTTTGTTCTGCTTCAAACTTTCTGAGCACATTCTAATCATGTGCTTCTACTTCAGCCCATGTGGAGTTTCTTGCTTCTTTGGGGAAAAAAGTGAGAATTACAGAGTAGCCTACAGTCACACGGTCACAGCAAACCAGGAGAATATTCTATTAAAGTTTGCTTTGAACCTCTTTTCCCTTCATAAGCCTGTGAAAAGTTTTATTATATGGGGAAAATGGTCTTCATTTTCAAGAGGACCACTGAGTAGCAAAGGAATTGGTTGGTAGGGCATATTCATATGAAAAAGACTGAGTTGAAAAAGACTATGCTGACCTTTTTATTGCACCTGTTACTGGAAGTAAAGTTTTCAAATGGCTTATTTTTCCTTCTTCATATTGCTTTTTGTGAAGTAAATGTTATTTCTAGAGGTAAAAAATCACTGAGTTTAGCACTTGGTAATGTAAAAGTTGCCTGAATGCAGGGCAGGGTATAAGTAAGTATTTTGCAAGTTAGAGTGCAAGCCTTAAGTCTTTCCACTGAAGTTATGAGTCAGCTTGCCAAAAAGACATGCAAATCCCCAATTATGATGATTGTCATTTGTTATGATTCAGAATTAATATAAAATATCCCCACCCAAAAAAATCTGCTGGGTGTCGGTCTCCATTTTGTAAATATATGGGATATCCTGCCATTATCATGCAGTCAAACACATGAAACATATGCATGTGCAGGAAGCTCCAAGACAATGAGAAAACTACAGAAATTGAGGAAAGAGATATTCTACCAACTTATTTTGGTTTTCAATGAAGACTGGAATTGACATGCACTGATGCGAAAGGTTTGTAAAATGAAGATCAAGCACTTTGGGAACACTGAAAATGTGCATAGTCATGGCACACTGGAGTCGAGATATGCCATACCCTCCCATACAGAGCTCTATGCGATGTGCTTGAGAAGCGTTTTATCAATTGCAGTGTGAAATTATGCACATCTGTATGATTCTTCACTAAATTATCAAATTGCTCACAGCTTATGGATGAAAATTGTAATGTCTTTGCTATAAAAATCTAATGGAATTGATTTTCTCTCCTATCATAATGTTTAGCCCAGACATTTTGTGCACTGATTTTTTTTAATGAATAAATTTATGTAAACATCAAATGATGATGGGTATCACCTATTTGGATAGCTTTCAACTTCAAGTCCAAAATAGCTATTTTTGTTATTTAAGACAGATTTTAAACCAAGTGATGTGATTGAATTCTTCATCTCTGCCTTATTGCACCTGGTAAAACTTACTTAAATATAGGTTTATTTATATGATGTTTATAATTGTCTAGATAGTTGGCAATGTTTCTTTGCTACAGTATTGACTGAAACATTTTAAACTATATCCCTTTTGTCTCTCCAGATGAGAAAATAAAACAAAACAGACAATTGTACAATTAAAAGGTTTTAACTTGTTCTTACAACATTAATGAACCAGATGCTGTGATCTTAAAAATAGATGCAGTCATCAGATGAAACAGGTTATTTAGGACATGACAGACCAGAGACTTAGGCAGTAGTCCCTTAGCTAATCAGGGTGTCTTGCAGGGGCATTAGTGTCAGCCTCAGATTGCACACTAGGACACAATTAGAAGATGAACGGGAGGGACAGATGAGGTCCTGTTTGACACACATCTGACGCAGCCCTTGCCCAAGCAGATGGCTCATGAATAACTGAAGGAACCAGAGGCCTGCAGGCAGAAGGAAAGCCCAGCCCAGCAACAGACTCCTATGTTAAAAACAGTCGGAATAGATGTACATTATGAGCCTCCACATACATGGAATCCTCCTTTTCTGAAAGATGAAATCAATACACAACCTTTTTTTCTGGTTCGGCAGAGAGATGGTGATGTCAAACTACGGGGAAGTGACAGCAGTAACAATAGGCGGTTGACTGGCAATATCCTGACAGTGATAGAATGAGCTTGCAATCAGAGGGGTGTCAGATCGAATCCCTTCTCAACTGGCAAGCAATTGGAAGGGAGAGTGGAGGTGAGGAGTTCTCCCTTTCAACAACAGCCATCAAATTACCATCGACCCTTCAATGATGCACTGACCTCCCAGATGCTCATCACTACTCAGCGGGGTATCAGTCAGCACTGTGTTGTGCTCAACATTTGCAAACTGCCAACAGTGTATAGTGTGCTGAAAACTAAGCCCATAAATAAATGCAGTCAAGTATTAACTGCACTTTTTTTAAGGAACTCTTTGCTATCTCATACATTGGTTCACTTTGATTTGTTATGGATTTTGCATAATTATGTACTCTCCCACTTTAAGTTCAGCTGTTCAAGTGACACATGACATAATAGTGAATCAGCCAGTCACACTGCAGCAACTCAATACATTTAGGGTTGACAGAATAGGATGATGCGCTAAAGTTCAAAGGGAATCAAGAAGAGGTAAAAAAAAAAAAAAAGGCTTAAGAGATTTTGAATGAGGCATGGGTGTTGGTGCCAGATGGTCTTAGTGTTTCAGGAACTCCTGATTGACTAGTTTGCAGAAAAAGAGAAAACATTCATGAACATGTCCCGTTGATGCTGAAAAAAAGTCGCACTATAAGATCAATGATCACAATGCACTATGTAGAGTACTTCAAGAACTGTGATATAAATACATCTGTAACCTGTGCTGCACAGCGTACCCTTCCATCTGCTGTTCAGGAGGCATACTGATCAAAAAAATAGAATTTTCTTCATAGAAGTGATGGGTGGAGTAGAGCCATTTCTAATTACTATACCAATGATTAGAGCCCATCAAAACCCCTGCTCATTCAGGGCACTGCCTATTTAACCTACTTAGCTGCCTTGTAAGCTTTGAAATTTAGGTCTCTAGTTGTAAGAATCCACCACTAATATAATTGTCACAATGTGTATCAGACAAATGCCTTGTTTTACTGCTATGAAATGATTAGAAAATATATCATTACATTCTCTTTAACCTAATGACCCCCTACACTGATTCGGTATTACTAAAAGCAGAACACCACCTGAATTAAACAGTGATTGTAAAATGACTGAGTATTGTATAAAAGAGCAAAGCAGATCAAAGATACTATTCACATCAATAATTATCTGGCTCACACTTTGTGAAATTTTAATCAGCAAAGGTAAAAAAATGATGTTTTTTTCTTCTCATACGCTAGTCATGGCTAAAATAGAGTCAGGTCTACTTAAATACCACAAAAGTGGATTAATTAATATGAGGTGGCAGAGTTCCACTGGATTAGGAAGAAAAAAATGGTATTTTACTCACAACTCTATTATAGTGCTGGCAGGAAACCAAAGTGGTTTCCCACGTTTCTGTTACAGCTCACTATGAAATGTTCCATGGAGGGCATCGGGAATCAAGTCTGCCCGAGAGGTTATGCAGAATGGATGAAATCCAGCTTCATGCCCGCCCCCGAGTGTCACAGACATGGGCAATTTTCTCATGTGAAGCCATGTAAAATTCAGAAGATAAGTAATATAAGCAGAAAATAATGCAAGCATCTCCCAAGCATAAGCGTGCGGGGGTGTTGAAATGCTCTCCTCGAGTCAAAGAAGGCCAACGATTCACAATGCCCTATTGTAAATTTTGCGCTGTTCAGAGTGCAGCCAAAAGATTTTTGCTTAAAAGAGGGCAAAAGGCGTTATCTTATCTACACAAGGCTAGAAAGAAAATAAATGAAGGTGTCTGCTAAATTATATGTCTTTGCCGTCTTGGTGCCATCTCTTGGCAGACTACCACTTGGGTTACAACATTCTTGTTTTCACTTAAACACAAATTACTTTCTAAGATTCGATCAAAGCTATCCAGGGTCTATCCTGCCTCTTGCCCGATAACCACTGGAGATGGACACCAGCTCCCTTGTGACCCTACATGGAGAAGTGGGTATTGGATGGATTTAAGCAAAAATCCATATCCAAAACAACCAGCAAGAAGGTGGGAAATAAATTTTGTCAGTTTAGACTTGAACGTCTACATAGTATTCTAAATATCCTGTGTGCTCCAACAAAACTCTGCCAATAGTTTTTCCACAACAAAACGTTAAGACTTGCTTTGGCATGAAGTCCTCAGGTTAATCCTCATGAGACTTTTTTATTGCCTAGATTGCTGTGAAATTATTTTATAGTTGGTCAAAAGTTCTGGGAAAACAAGTATGGGATTCCTATATGGTGCTAAAGACATCTAGCACTCCCCTAGCCCCAGCTGAAGTTTTGCAGCTCCTGCCCTGCAAAATGAAGATACATATCTGCACCACCACACTCAAATGCAATTACTGAAATAACTCTCCAGTGTGGTACAAAGTTCAAGTATGAAGAAACAAGGATGCATCTAAAAGTTGGAAGACAGTGGCTCTCGAGGAGTGGATCTGGGGACCCAGCTGAAAACTGAGCACTAACACTCCACAAACTTAACTGGCTAATACATGTATCACATCCATCAATAGGAAAACATGTTCAACAGCATCTGTCAGAGTTGTGGTCGTAGCTTTTATGCTGCTTATATGCTTATATTCTGAATATATGAGATAAAAATTCTACAGTCTAGGACCACAAGTATAAGCAAAGACTGTTAAGAGTACATGCGTACTGTTAAGTGACTTAAAACCAAGATTCAAGTCACCATGTCTATTACAGAACTCAAGTTAAAAGGCACCAATTTTTTTATCCTGTTTTGGTAACCACAAGAGAAAGTTGCAATCAAAAGTGAGTAATGAATGTAATAGCTTCTTCTTGATTAAGATCTTTGAAGGACTGCAGGTTTTGATTTAAGTAACAACATATTTGTATTCACCCCTTTTTGGGGTTCTAACATGCTCAAAATATCTCAACTAGGCTACTGAATGGTTTCTCTTACATCTACTGATGTGCACATCAACACTTTTTATTTTGAAATAAAAAATACAATATTTTACAGTCAAAATGCTATTTTCATCCTTGAATTATGTTTTTGCATGATTACATGTCAAGTTGTCTAAAGAGAATGACTTACTTCTGCAAACAAAATGAGTAACGGTGTTGGGAGAAACTGGGGAGGCTGTGAGGGCCTCGGTTTATTTACTTCACTGAAATGTGAGTGAATAAGGCCAAATGAATCATTGGCGTAGTATTTGAAAACGATAATGGCCCTAGTAAATATTGGATGACAGCTTCAGATAATGTTAACACCTCCTCATGTTAAGAGTGAGCTCACAGAGCTAGTGTGGAGTGACAGCACCCGCAGGATGCCCTGCATGTTTGCACATCTGAAGATGAGAAAGCACACAGAAATGCCCTGGCCACAAGGCATGCACATTTTGATGTCATTTTCAATTCATTTTAATTCGTTTGTGCCATTGGCATACTTAAACTCTCTAAGAATAATTCACTTTGTTACACTTGCAGCCCTCAAAGTAGAGTGGGAAAGTTCTATGTTCGGGAACAATCCTCTTAGAATTTGCACTGTTGCTTGTTGAAGAAACATTGGCTGTAGATGAACTGCTATTGTGCAAGAAATAAGTGAAAAAAGATGTATGAAACAAACTTTATATTATATTGAATCTGACTAGTCTAGAGTAAACCAAAGTTGTTCCCTGAGGAATTGATTGAGTTGTTTAGTGGAATTGCTCAGTACGAAGAAGTAAAGAGGTTTTACTACCGTTTCCTGGAAAACTGACTAGACCTGTGCACATTTTTAACTGTTATTTATGCACAAAAAGTTTGAAGCAATAGCAAGTGTTGGGTTGTTTTAATGTTTTTGTGTTTTTTATGGAGCTAGAACCTCTGCAAATCAACTGCAAGAGTTGATTTCCACATCAGACTTGATGTCAGTGTTCTGCTTTGGGCCTATTTTAAAGAGATTCCTTTTTTTTTTATAACCTAAAAAATTCTGGTGACTTAAAAGTTAACATTTAAATATGCCTTCCACTGCACTCTTTGGCCTCCCTGTAGGTGCATTCTGTTACTTCTGGGTTGGCCCTTCAGAGATGCCCAGATTCTTTATTGGTATAAATTCAACGACTTGCCAGAAACACTCCCCAGAGATTTTGCTCCATATGGGTATGAAAACCTAACAGAGTAGTTGCTGGTTTGTCAGTTATAGCTATAATGTGACTTTCCGGTTTCACCACATCCCAAAGGTACTTTATTGGATTGAGAGTGGATGACTGTGGTGGTCACTGAAATACAGTGAACTCATATCGTATTAAAGGAAATAGTTCAGGGTCTCACATGGCTCAGTAGTAGAGCAGGCGGTAGATTCTCCAAAGTATGGTTGTCCCTGATTCGATTCCCGTCCCCGGGCCATTTACTGCACATCTTCCCCTTCTTTCTCTGCCATTCATCCTATGCAGCAACTAAAAGTTGAAGTTCCACAGAAGCCTTTGTAAGAAATAATTGGAGGTGCTTTGATTTTTGTGACATGGTGCATTATGCAGATAGAATTATCCATCAGAAGATAGCCATCTTGGACATGGCAGGCAACGGTATTTTCTTGGTTTGTGTTTAAGGCACTCCACGTCGTTGTTTGTGAAGGACTGAGCTGCTTGGAATTGCTGTTTTTACATCAAATCCTGTTATTCAACTGTTCCCAATGCATCGTGGTCATTGCGTAAGAGAGTGGTTCCCAACCCTGGCCTTCAAGGTACACTGTTTTAGGTGTTTCCCTGCATTAACATCAATTAAAATCAGGTGTGCATACAGGGGTGTGTGCCTTGAGGAACAGGGTTGAAAAAAATACTGACATCAGAAGTAAATATTTTTTGCAATTTTCTTCTATCCAACTATTTCCTTACTTTTTGAACCTTTTATTTGTCTTTTCCTTATGATGAATACTTTGATTGCCACATAAAACTTTAAATAAGTTGTTGGTTTGATACTTTCTAGATGCCTGTCTTAGTTTTTTTTTTATAGCTTTGGTTATTCTTTCAGCCTCCTCACCATCCTCCTCACTATTAATTGTATTAAAATAAACTTGGGTCCATCCTTTGCTTTGAAAGTTTGAGTTATTTTAAACTTTTTATTTATAGCTCTGGTTACACAGTAGATATGTGAAAATCTAGGTGGAAAATATTCTTCATAGTAATTTCTTAACAGGGCCTGCACATGTTTCACATTTCAATGGTTTGTAAATTTGGTCATTTTGTGCCACTCATACATTAATCTATAAGTAATATGGAAGCAAATTACACAACTTGTTTTACTCAACTGCAGTTTATTCAATCTCATTTCTGCAGTGGATATACTGTTTAATGCAGGAAAATGCAGAGTTTCTCTTTTACTGTTCCTTCTATTTCCTCATTCTTGAGATAAGCTTAGAAAATAGGCCTCTGTGTGACATTATCTTTATATCCCAGGTAAATAGGGCTAAGTGCTACTCTATAATTATTAATCTGAATTTAAAAGTGGCTCTTATCAAAATAAAAAAAGCACAAATAAAACATTTGTTTTCTAGTTTTTAGTGGGTCACAGGTTAATTCCAATAAAACAATTGGTTCTTAAAGAAGGATTTCCCCAATCTCTCCATACACTTAGATATGAGGTTAAACATTTCACTGTGACATTGTTACTGCAAGAAAAATGTAATTTACTTAAGTCTTTTTTTTTTTTTTTTTACTTTACCAGAGGTAATATGGAGAGCGTTGTAGAAATGGGAAAATTATTACCAAGAATAGAAATAAAATAAAATACTAGATGTTGATGTGATTTTAAAAATGAGTTCGACGTTTTCTGCCTTCCTCTTGACATAGACACTCAATCTTACTGTTATATGCTCACTCTGGGTATGAAAAAAGTCCCGTTTGTCACTTTAGGGAAATGCAAAGGCGGATGTAATGCATAGCATGGAGAAGCAAACTGAGTTACACTCATGTGAAAATGCAGTAAATGACACATATTGTTCAGTGCCTGAAGGCAAGATGGTAAAAATTAGCCTGAAAATATTCCACATGACAAACCATTATTGAGACACTTTTCATGCAATGATGGGTTTCTCAGCCTTTTTCATTCTACTCCTGTTTTGCAATATTGGAGTCTGTTAAATCGTCTAGGTGACTATGCAGACTGGCTGCAGATGTGTCATCTGCAGTCACCTCAACTTGTCTAAGAACTGGCAAAAAAATGCCAATGCAAACACATTTGTGCTGCCGAAAAAAAATCAAACACAAACAGCATATTCAGCCCATAACCACAACACAATGCAGACATTTTTTATTCATCACAGTGGAAAACATCACCGCTGTCTTAACATGCTGAAAGTAGAACAGATCGGCTGTCACCACACAAGTCAGCTACCTATTTGAAAGAGCAAAAATCAATATTTCTAAACTGTGTGCATTGTTAAAGTACTATCAGCCAATTCCACAGTTTTTCTTAACACTATAAAGCATTTTACTACATTTTGTTGAGGCTCATATCTCTCATCAGGACGGTTTCCATCCACAGCAGGAAACTAGGGTAAAAGACTAGAGCACAGAGAAGCAGAAAATGCATTTTCTCCTCAAATTTTATCAGATTGCACATTACAGGCAAAACAAACCTGATATAAAGGAAATCAAAGTTACAAGATATTTAGAGATGTGGCTTATGATTAGAAACTCCTAAATAATGTAGGATTATTTTATCAATTATATCAATACGAACATTGACATACAGTACAAACTTAAAGGAAGAAATGACCATGAATTGCCAAATGCATGGGATCGGAACCCCTGGCAAAGTCACACTTATCTTAAACTCCACTAATATCCTCCGCAGAAAAGCTAAAACAAATTCAAAGGCCCACCTCATTACAGATCATTGAGTCTAAAGGTTGTTATGAAGACTTAGAATAAATCTGCTTGGTTCAACTAAAGTATGACTTTACAAAATGTTTCTAAGTTAGAGTCTGCTGCTGGAATAGAAAATAACTTTAAGGTTTTTCCTGCAAGAAGTACTGTATGTCCCTCCCACTGGTAGATGAAGGAATAGGAGAATTGCTGTTTGCCAATTCACCTGACAGGAGTCACACATGGTAATTAGACTAAAGTTGATGTCATTTAGAATGCTTTATATTTTAATTATGCATGTACAACATGTACAAGACTGCTGTCTTAGATGCCTTAAAAGGATCATGTAAATAGTTTATCAAATAAAAATATTAGTAAGTATTCAAACGTCATATTCAACCAATTCAAGAATCATATCTCATAAAGCGTATATGTGTTTGGCTAAATAATGTGAACAGCAGCTGTCATTATCACATTGAGCAGCTGTTTAGATTTCCTCATGGTGCCAGTGTATGACTCACCGTGACCACATTGGAAGTAATACAAGCATGTATAAGAAAATGCCAGAGGAAGAAAAAGCTTCTGATGTGTGCATAAAATGAAAGGAATAATAAATAATTTTAGTGGATTATTGCACAAGCGTTCACTAATTCTGCTCAGCTTTCTCGTATATCCATCTATTTCGGATGTTCAGGCAGCCCTGGAGGCATGTTGACCTGAAAAAGACAAACCTCCTCCTTCCTTTCATCTTCAGAATCAGTTCCTGCAAACAAATGTGCTGGGGCCAATACCATGAGCCCTATTTATGCCGCTCTGCCCTACAATAAGAGCTATGTTCTCAGCAGTGCTTTGCTTCTATTGCATTAGGTTTTTTTCACAGGCCTTTCCAAAATAGGGTTTGTTGAAGTAATGCACTGGGATTTTATTGCACGGTGAAAACTATTGAGAATCCAGCAAATATTTGCAAAGGCTGCAATACTCTCTGAACATGTGTGGGTGTATTTTTGACATTGGTGAGGTATAGGATCTCGTATACTTGCCTGCCTCCGCACAAACATCTGATTCATTCTTTATTCCAAACCTTCTACTTAAACCAAAGCTTGTAAAAACTAGAGCGTTCAAAGTGAATTGAATACAACCTGCTTCTGTTGAGCTGATGTTAGCTGTATAAATTAAAGTGAAAGTGAAGAAAAGAGGCATTTAATCACACACTTCCTTATGTTCTAAAGTGGAAACATTGAGAACAGTTATAATGAACAGAGGAGAAAACATTTTAAGGACTGTCGTATGTTTTTGTATCTTGTGTGTCAAATAAACTCTCAGGATCATTTGACTCTAGCTTTGAAAACCTTTTGAGTCCAGCATCAAAAGGTTCATCAAATCAGATGTAAATGTTGGCTCACATCATGTGTTGCAGTGTCCGATAAGGGTCAACAGTCATTTTCCTCTGTTTGTAGCCTCCTGTTATACACATGGCTAGTGCTGACACTAGTTTTCATTTCAACTCATGTCATTTCTCGAGCCGACGCGAAACAGTGAGTTCACATCATGTCCAGGAGCTGTTTGTAAATTTCAGCAAAATCTCAGGTTTTGTTTATCTCGTGCAAATACGTCCCATTCCAAAGGTGAGATCACTAACATCTTCCTTTTTGATTCTACTTTTTGTTCTAAAGATGGGCCAGAGTTATGGCAAGCCACTCTAGCACCAAGTAGAGAACCACTTAGGCATGCACTTCCTTCTTTGGAAGAATGAAGAGAAAGACTTGTGAATTATTTACCACTGTCTCAATATGGTTACATCATCTGCAGACAAAGCAACTTGCTGCAGAAAGATGCATTTGTCTGGTGAGGAACTCAAATACGAAGAAAGAATAAAAAACTGATAACAAAAAGCAGCCAAGTGCAAATAAGTAACATTTTAGGAAATGCAATATTATCAGCTAATATTTCTGTCAATTTGCCCAGATATGGGACTCTTTACATCCATGACCTGTTTGGATCTGTCACCTTTTCTTTCATTTGAAAGGTCAAATGCTGACACCACGTTCAATTCCCACAGGGAAGTCATCTTTCCTCCTCTTTATCTCTGAGGTGAGGGATGATCCGAGTCTTAGAGTCATATCAGTGTGCCCTCTGTATGCCCTGTAACCCCTTCAGCATATCTTTCATGTCTGCTTGGGCCCATCCCTGACCAAGGCTGACACCTTTTGGCAGAGTGGACATCAAATCAGAGCTGAGCTAGATATGCTAGTGGAAATGTCACCGTGTCTGAGTGATGGGTTGGTTAGGCCATCTCGAAATACCCCTCTCTTGTGAATAAGTGAGTCAGGGGATGAGTGGAATGTGAGGCGCAGGCCAGCATATGGCAGCCACCTGAGACATTTTTTTCTCCCTCGGAGAAAAAAACACAATTTGCACAGAATCTTTCATTGACTTCTGAGGTGTGGATGTGTGTGTGAAACCGTGTGTGTGTTACTGTTGTCATCATTCCCAAAATGACTGCAGGACTGTAAATGATGCACTGGCTCAATTTGAGTGCCACTGTACTGTGGGACGACTCAACTGACAAGACTTCCTGCTTTGCTGCCTGGGTAATGAGTCATTCCAGCCCTGGAGAAAAACAATCTGGTATTTTTAAACTGCATCCTTCAGCTGTTCTTTTCTCCCCGGAGCTCCAGCTTGTAAGCTCTTGGTGGCTTGTAATATGAAAGCCATTTCTACACCTAGTGCTAATGTGCTTTATATGTGTGAATAATATAAATGCATTACAGAGCTTTTAATGGTACTCTCTGGCCATCCATGCTTCGCTGATTTATACTTAATGCTCTGTACAAGGCAACAAAACATCCTATATAAATTAGCTCAACCAGTAGACTGCTGCTGTTAGCGTCTTTTCAGGTTATAAAACTGATGTTATGAATTGTAAAAAAAAGAAGAAATTGCTGTTCAGCTTAGTCATTAGAATAAATCCCTGCCACTTCTCTCTAGCAACAACACAAGAGTTTCTATGGGAAGACGTTGGGACCGAAATTACACAGATACCTGCAGGGAAATATTTTATTTCAATGTAACAACAAAAAGCCAAGAAAGTTAGCCACAGCTAAAGCCGTACTAGTACTCTGAAAGGGTAACTTACACAGATGGACCATCAGATCCATGTCAAAAATACACCTTTTATTTACTATGACATAGCAACGAACACTATGTCATAGTAACATAGTGTTCATAGCACTATGTTACTACACATAGCAACATCTTGTCTGCAGTTGATGCTTCATGGTGTGACAGATTATTTTAATACCTGTTCTGTAGAACGGAAATGCAAATACTATTTCATTCCAAGTGATATTAATATCAGATATTCATAACGACCCAAATCACTACACTTTAATATCTTAAGACATTAGATACTACTTGTTAAATGAAAAAAATGTTGAGTTTAAATGGAAACTGAGAAAACAGGTTATTACCATTATTCTCATATCCTTGTCGATATAAGCTGACACCTTTAACATGCTGCTTGGCATATAGACATACAAAACGTTAAGTCTTTTAACTTAATCCGCTTTTCTAAACAACCTCCCATGACTCTTTGTTACATATACAGCAGGAGGTGCTCTTGTGTTCTTGTGAAGGATTTGTATTAGCTACTGGCTTTTACACATGCCTCTTCACATTATGCCTAAATGTTTGTGCACTACATAACTCACAGGCCTGATGAAAGACAAAAAAGAGACGACGCTGGATGAAATCCCTCCTGATCCTTTCTCAAACGAAAACCTTTACAGTCTTCTCTCAATCTGTTCAGATTCTGCTTAGAGAGGCTCTCACTTTCTGCCAGATCACCTTAGCAGCCATCACCTAAGGGCAGGGATTTCAATCATTGTGCTGAGCTCGTATCTCTGTCTCCTGCACCACCTCTCCTCTTTACTCCCAACGCGGCCAACTGCCTCTACTATGCTAATTTACGAGTACACACCAAATGCGAGCACACAAATTTCAGAGCTCTCTGTCTGACAGACTCTATTATCAACTGTAAAGTAAAGGTTAGCATGATTTGAATCTGCAGCACCGAAGACAATGCAATCCCTCTACTGTGAGGAAAATCCGTTGAAGAAAAGTTCATAAGAGAACAAGGCATGTTTGTAAACATGCTTCTGAGCGAGGAAAATAGCTCAGTCATAGAAAACAGACAGCAGAGAGAGCTGCTGAAAGTTCACAGGTATGCAAGTGCATTTCTACAGGGCATCAAAAAATAGCAGCTGTGGAAAGACTCCAGTGCTTAACAATAGATTATGTTTGTGTTTCCATTTCTTGCTGTCTGCATCTATGGTAAACCGCCTACGGAAAAGAGGGGTAAACAAGAAAAGTGAAGCTTTGCATCTGCTCTGAGCAACAAATCTTCCTCCCACAGATTATCATTAGCCTCACTAGCCACCAATATGAGACAAGAAGCTCATGCTGGAACTAATCCAACACATGAAGAATAACAACAAATCACATATTGCTTTAATTAGCCCTTTTTTTTTCTTCGAAAAATGCCTCACAGAATACCTTTGAGAATCCTCACAGTCCCCACACAGCTGTAAATGAACCTTTAAAAACATGACACTCCACACTTGCACAGCTTCCTTATGAGTATGGACCTTCATTTATGATTAAAAGCATTATTGCCTGGGCTAAGATAAGAGCTCAATTAGCTGTGTGGGCAAGGACCTTGACTCTATCTCCAATGACTAATCCCATGGCTTTTGTTATGATTATCTTGAGCAGAGTTTTAATCTTGATTTCTGAGTGGCTGACATTGGCCAAAACACAAGCTGGCCATTAGCACTTAAAAAATGCAGTCCTGCTGCAGGAGATATGAATCTGCGCTGCATAAGAGGGGTAGATTACACAGCAAACAAGTCTGTGGCACTCGTATGTTTTGGTTATATCAGTGGCAACACTTGTTGGTATTAGATTGCATTAAGTAAAATGAATCCATCCACCTTGTTAATATTCTGCCAAGAGGTGTCTCCAGAGAAGGAGCCTTCACAGAAACCCCGGCCATCCTGCTGGGCGTGGCTGGGAGTCTGTGTTGGGTCCAGGATGTAATTTTAATTAAAGCAGGAATGCCCACAGTGAGTTGAAAATGTTAAAAATAAATCAGATCTTATAAAATATGAGGTATTCTTAAAGATGGCTGCTGAGGATCGGTCAGTTGTCTGTTGGAAAAAGTTCAATTTTAATCTGGAAAGGAAACTATAATGCAGAACTAATGTGTAAAAGTAGTGTTCAAGATATATATTTTTCAATATATAAAGAGTTCCACACAGTTTGGGAAAATACATGATTAAAACTAAATATTTCCATTTCAACTCTTTAGATGTTATCCCTATCCATCCGTCCTCGCATCCATTCATTAAGTTTCTTGTATTTCTTTCTTTTCTTCTTTTTCACAGGTTTCAAACTATGGCAGAAATACCTTCTATAGATTTATAGTGAATAGTACAGATTGCTTAAAATTTGTTTTAGAAAAATAGCCTTTAGACTAACTGGCACATTTACTAAACGGTATGTGTAGTGTATAAATTAAACCTATATTTACAATCATTCCTACAGAAATCTCGTGTAAATGACAGACCTTTTCAGACTTAACTTTCCAGAGTTCTCAATTTTATACATCAAATCTGAATTTTAAAATGATAAAGTTTGTCATGCCTTAGCAGATATTTCATGCTTTTTATATAAACTCTGCACAGACAGAGAATAAAAGCAGGGAGGGGTCTGGGAATAGAATGGAGGATGCGAGGATAAAACAAGGAGCCCCAGGAAGAAAAGAAGGACAGGAGCAAAGCTCGGCATACTCTACACAATATTCTCAGTTGTTGTATTGTTCAAGGCGTGACACAAAATACAAAAGTTAAATCAACACTGGACTTGAGGTTCTCATTCCTCCTGACCATCATGGGGGACTCTGTTGCACATTCTGGAAAATACTGAAAACAAACCCCATGCCTCTTAAGACTGTGAATCAGAAATACTTTAGAAATCTGGATGTTTTTACTCTGAATTTTTATTTATTTATTTTTTTACATGAAATATGTTTAAGAAATCTATAAGTGCATCACCAAAAAATATCCACAGAGGATTACTCTGTCTATGGAGCAAAATACAGTCACACTTATATTGGTATATAGTCACATGTAGATGCATTAGCAGAAGCGATTTCTGCAGTACAAAGCCCATCCTGTATGATGCTGCACTTTGAATCACTCACCCTCTGCAGGGGGAAACGCAGCGCACCATCTGTTCTTCAATCCCTACTAACAAACAACGAACACACCGACACAGCAGACACAGAGACCAGCAGACACAGGCGGCCACTATTCCTACACCAGCAAAGAATTGTGGGAAGCAAGGCGGCTGCTGCATGAAACACGAGTAAGCTAAATATGGGATGAAAGCTCTCATCAACTGCTGGGATTTGATCAGGAGGTCGGGGATGAGACTGCACAGAGATAAATGATGCAAATTGAGTCAGACACTGCAAAGGAGACACCTGCAAGAAGTGGGACTCTATCTAGAGAGGTTGGGAGAGCCGGAACCCATGGGGTGAGGTAGAACACGAGTGGGAAAGAGGAAGTTGAAGGATGTAGACAGCATTTAACAAGGAAATGGCCAAGGGAAGGCTGGTGCATTTAAAGAGATGACCTGCCAAAACACAGACATTACAGCATCTGCAAGCAGGGGAAAAGATCTGGAGATGAAATTCATTTTTATTCTAAACTACCAGAAATGTAAACAGCCCACCAATCAGAACATTATAAATTCTTAAACACTGATAAATTTTTAGGAATAAAACTTATGAAGTCGGCTCATCACGTAAAACGTGAGAATTCACACCCTGCAACAAGCATATAGCCCGGTGATGGGTGCAAACAAAACAAAAAGAAGTGTTAGGAGATAAGAAGAAGAAAAAGAAAACACTAAGACACCATGGAACATGTGAGACAGGGTTAAGCTTGCCCCCTAGTGTTCATTCCTTTTTCCTAATAAGACAATACAGTGCATGCCAGTAATTATGAGAAAGTGAGAACAACAGGTTATGATAGATAGATAGATAGATAGATAGATAGATAGATAGATAGATAGATAGATAGATAGATAGATAGACACTACATGTGAATAAATTTCAAGTTTTACACCAAATGTGTACTTTTATTTCAGGACTACATTCAGTTCTACAATAGAGATTTATACTTTGAAAGAGATGGGAAAAAAAGCAAAACAAACACAGAAAGCTTTCACGATGAACTTGTTTTTTACTCCTTATTTAACCCAGAAAAGGATTATTTTAGTTTATTAGTAATATTAGAAACCGTGTAGTACGCCCTATTTAGATCAATATTATGCAGCCCAGAAATGGAATCACACTTAGAATAACTATGAACTCAGAATCCAGAAATACTTCACAGGAACAGTCACTGCTTAGTTTATATTACTTTTAACCCAGAAAAGGTTTTAGCTCTTTCTTCTTTTTGTCTTTCCTATGATTTATTTTTTTTTTTTTTTGCATTTTCTTTTAACTTATGTAAAGCACTTTGAATTGCCTTGTTGCTGAAAATGTGCTATATAAATAAAATTACCTTACCTTACCTTACGAATTGGGCTATGGAAATAATATAAAGTTGTTTAATGACTAAGAAAATGAAAAGATATGGAGCAAAATTAATGTGACTCAACTGCATGAGGGATAAAGTTTAATGGACCAGCAATCTCGTTAAAAAACCTTGAAGTTTAATTGAACAAACACCAGCATTATATGCACAGTATATCATCCTGTCATCATAAACTTTGATCAGTGCGTGCAGAGACATTTCTGCAGTGCTTTTTCCATTTGTGCAACCGTTTGCAGGTGTTTTAAAAGCTCAGTTTATAACAAGTAATTTCTGTCCTTACACAGGGCGCAATGTCACTTTCATTTAATTGCAAGATATTTTGCAATTAAACTGAACAGTTTAAAATAATGATTGCAAATTAAAACTCTTCATTTATTTATATAGACATATAAATATGTCTATATAAATAAATATCTTAAAAAGCTGACTTTTAGAAACATGAACATAGCTATTAGGGTTAGAGCGTCAAATGTTAACAGGATAAGACAAACAGCCTTGAACATGTGAAGTAACAAAAGCCCATCTCCTTTCATCAGTTATTATTTAATGGCTACCATGAAAAAGCCTTTGTAACCCCACCCACCGCTGTTTTTTAAATTAATTTTCTTATTTTCAAGGAATCAGTTTCAAAGTCTTAAAAATAGCTTTAGTTATTCTTATCCATCCATCCAAGCAGCCTTCCTCCTCACAGGAATGTAGGTCAGCTGATGATCTTCAGTGGGTATTGGATGGTAAAGCACACCCAGGTCAGGTCAGAGAGCCATGCATGTACAAACTCACAACCAAAAGCAAGTTAGAATAGTCCAAGTACACAGAAAGAACCCATACACCCACTGGGAGAAGAGATTCAAACCCAGAACAGGTCAACAGTGATCCAAGCCCCCAAATATTTGGACATAATCAGAAGTATTTGAGTTTAATAAAATACCCACACCAAATAGGACAATCTTTGAGAATTGAAAATGTTGAATAATACACCAAAGAGCTGACACAACATCCAACAGACGCACAGTTTCTTTTAGCTAAATGTCAACTATGCAAGTTGAGTTTTCTGGTAAAAACTCTTTGACAACAGTGAAAAACAATTTGCCACTGCTATTTGCAGTTTTGGTATTTTGTGCCTGAAGTTTTCCTGGTACAAAAAAAAAAAAAAAACAACAAAAAAAAAAAAACCGTCTTACACGGCACATTTCATTCTGGTCATAAAGTTAATTCGCACTGGGGACATTTTGTGCAAGCTTTGACAGCCAATGATTTTATTTTCAAAAATCTAATGGTATTGTACTGAGGAAATATAGTTATGCGACTCCAAAACTTAACACCTACCAGCAGGAGGTGGTTTATAAATATACTGCTCAAAAAAATAAAGGGAACATTTCACTTTAATTTTGTGTGTGGCTCCAAATCCAGGCCTCTATTGGTTAATAAATTTGATTTCCATTGATGATTTGTGTGTGATTTTGTTGTCAGCACATTCAACTTTGTACAGAACAAAGTATTCAATAAGAATATTTCATTCATTCAGATCTAGGATGTGTTATTTGAGTGTTCCCTTTATTTTTTTGAGCAGTGTATTTTGTTTTTATCGTAGGTCATAACTTTTCATATCGCTTAAGAGCTAATAAATGTTAAAAGAACAATAATAAGCATTTTTCTTATGTTTATTAAAATCAAAAGTCTTAAGATATATATGAAAACTAGAAATGAAGAATATGACGTGGGGGCTACAAACTGACAAAGGAGCAAAATGATCTGGAGCTAAGATAACCTGGAGTCAAAAGTAATTTTGCCTGACACAACACTGAGTCAACTAGTGAGTTGGGCTGGTGCCTGTGTCCGGTGGTCATTAGGCGACAGGTGGGGTACACCCTGGACAGGTCACCAGTTCATTACAGGGCATCACAGAAACACATGCGACAAACAACCATGAGTGCATTGACTCATTTAGAGGTAGAGTGTAATGAAGAGAGCACATAGAGTATCCAAGTGAAATGCTCATATACATGGGGAGAACATGCAAACCGCAGACAGAAACGGCCCAAATCAAGATTCAAACTCAGGACCTTCTTTCTGCAAGGCAACAGTACCAACTGTTAAACTATGCAGACTTTAAAAAAATGAGTCTTTTATAAAAACATAGATGCCTGTAGCACTGAAAATTTGACTATTTTGAAGGAAGACATGAAGAACGACTTCATAAGACTAATATATTTACTGTACCTCACCCCTCTCATGTCTGTCTTTTGTTTTTTTTTCTGTTTATTATGATTAACAAGGCATAGACAATCAATATATGCAACCTCACGACGTGTTATTTCATCTGTGTTGCTTCCCTCAACTGGACAAAATGCTCATCTTAGTCGTGGTACTTTTACACAACCATAAAACATACTTGATTCAAAGTGAAGCTTTCCATTATGTGGTTTTTACAATGTTGCCTGCTGTGTTTTACACTAAAGAGCTTGTTCCCTGCCAGAGATAGCTGGTTGACACAGAGCAGAACAGGAGCGTCATGACCTACCGTGCAGCATAGTCTCTAGACCACAAGGATATTATATAGGCAAGATAAGCAACTGCCTATCAGAACTGGAGAGACCCATTAAGTTGGGTTACACAAATTTCTCTCTACCGACTGCCTTCTGATGCAGGCGTGAATAAAAATGCAAAGCCTTCACCTTATTGGAAAGAGAAAGGCTCATGGATTACTAGTTTTTCATGTTTTTTTCCCCCTTAAACTGAGACACAAAGAAGGGATAAGCGAGCCACAGCAGGAAATCCGCTTGAATACTTAAATGTACCATCAGGCCTGTTTGCACTGAAAATACTTCCCTGTCCTATGTGTGTGGTTACACAAGGGGCATATTTTTTGAGAAGCTTTCAAGATTTATGCTCACTACTAGTGTGCCAGTTTAAATGTTGCAAGCAGAATGAACCCAAAAGTGAAAAGAAAATCAAAATATCACTAGATAATTGTCACCTCTACAAATGTCATTTATCCAAAAGGTTTTTCTGTCAATAAGACTCTCCACTTAGAAATGAACAGTTGGTTTCTGGCATATACTCAGGACTAATATCCCAGCGGGAGAACTTATCTGATGGGAGCTTACATTTAAATTGACATTTTAAAGATCAGACTTGGGGTCACCATTTGGAGTCTATTCCCTAAAGAAACGTAGACGTTCTTGGGAACATTGCGACTTGACACGCTCCCCCAAACAAAGTCGATAAAATATCTATTCATCAGGAGATTCTGTCAGTCAGAGAGACAAGATCACATCAGTCATGTGGACTCCAGCTCTGTGGCTCAGAAAAAGTAGGGATCATCAATGGACTATGCTTTAAATAAACACCAAATGCGATGAACACAGACCATTTCTCTTACTTAGGGTCAAGTATTCTCAAGTTGCTCATGAGCTTTTGCACTGATGTCAAGAATAAATTCATACCTGACTTGCATGTTGGTGTAAATTGCATTTACAGTTGAGTTCTTCACTGACGCTCAAAAGAAAAATGATCTGTTTACAGGTACATTTAATTCTGCAGTTGGACCATTTAAGAGGGTGGCATTGCAAGTAATGGAGAAAAACTGCTTGTGTTTACACCTGACAGATTAAACTTCAAATAAAAAATCAGGTAAGACCTTTTATTTTGGGCTGTCATTTTTTCTTTGTTATCCTGCTTTTGGTGACCATGTTGTTTGGGAAAGAAGGACTGGTAAGAGAGGCTGAACTGGGAAGAACAGTTCAGATATATACTGTAACTGTCCACTTACAGTATATACAGGATTTTGAGTAAGAAAAGTAGACAAGCTCATTGCATAAATTTACATTCATAAGCTAGTGCTTATTACTAAGCTACATTTTATGAGGAAGAGTTATATTTAAAGGCTATCCTACTTTATTCCAGGCCATGTAAAGTGAGCAAGAAATGACAGGAGATGAATGACCATAATCTAAAGGAGCAAAGACAACAGATAATAAAGTTCACTTTATTCAACCAAGTCACTCTTTTTTTTTTCCTTTAGCTTTAACTCTTGAGTTTTCATGTTGATTAAAATATGAAATTTAACAGTAACAGACTAAATTCTGATTGCAACATGTGACTGGACATACTTGATAGCTGTTAGATGGCTAATGTTAGTTTTTGACAATGTAAATTCTGTGATTTATCTTAGAGCAAATACTTATCTTAAATAAAGAACATTTACCATGTACATCAAGTGCTTTGTGATAGAGGATTTGGTTGTGCTCATTTTTAATTGCAGTCTAGATACAGAGGGGATAAATCAAAAGCAGCTCGGAGGGAATGCTGCTAAACAACCGGGCCACCTGTCGTTTTGCACCTGCTGCACATTGAATAAAGTAAAACAACATATTCTTTCACGAGCCTCCAAAAGTCTCTAAAAGCTCCACAAAAAGTCACTAATTTTGCAGTTCACTGCGATTTCATAAAAACAGCCAAGCCATAACTGAGGTCTGAATACTAATTATTGCAACAAAGTCGCTAAGTAACTTTGTTACAAGGTAATGTTACCACTTTAAGTCGGTAATGCAGTATTTTCACTCATTACAATAGTTGAAGACTGAATGAACTCTAGTTGGCTGAGACGGCTCACTAAAGATCCTAACTGTTTGGTGTTCTGGCCTCCAAAAAGAACTTAGATCTTATGGTTTACTGTATATTTGCGATATGTATACTAAATGGAATTTTAATAAATTCCTTTTAACTTATTCATAATCATAACTCCAGCATATCCCAGTTCCCAGGCAGCATATCACGACTTTATTCATCCAGTTGCAACTTTCGGAAGTCATTTACAGTTTGATGCCATCTGTTTGAAATCGTCTTACTCATCCCAGGAGGTGAGTGGAAGACTCTTTAACCTAATTCCATGAGAGATCCTTTCCTCAACTTCATCTGATAATTACAATTTAAATCAGAAGCTGAAAAGGTTTGCTTCTCTGCAGATGTGTATCAGTCTGGAAATTGTTTTTTTTTTTCCACACATTTCCAACATTTTGAATCCAAACACAAGTGGAAATTCTGCACAATTTAAAAAGTTCTCAAAGAGGTAAATATTTCAGATAGTCAGTTTTACTGCAAGCAACACTAGTTCATAACTTTAAGACAGAAATGATATGTGAATATTTTTCATTAAAAAATAAAACCAGTAGACCATTTTTGCCCATTAAGTGCAGCGAGGACATTCAGCTCCCCAGGCTAACTTATGAATAGGGGAGTCAAGGCAGCAGGTGTTGTGTTGTTGCATCCATTTACTATCCTGGAGTTTCTTTGAATCCCTTTTTTATTTTTATTTTGCTTCTGGGGAATTATGGACCTTGTTCAGAAGCATTTTGTTGCTGGTGGGAATGCCGACTTTTTACACATGCCAGCATCTGACATGCTTTCTTTTATGGAGCTGTGTTTTGACATTTTCTGTCCAACCTCCAACCCTGCAGTTCAACACTGCTTTTCTGTTCTTTTCCCCAACGCAAGTCAAGTCAAATATTTTTCACATTGCACTTATTTTAAAAATACCTCCTGAAAGCTTAGAGGTATACTTTGCAAGTTCAAAAAGCCAATGAATTTTAAAGGGAGCAATTTGTTGACTTCTGGCATATGACAACCCAGAACAAGTGGGCCAAAGACAAATAAGCTTTTATGGTTATATAGTCTGGTTATCTGAGTTATGCTTAAGACTGCATAATACTTTCAGAAAAGTCTATCCTTTACGTGTTTTATTTCGCTAATTTGCTTGATAAAGCTGAATACCTGATGCAAGGAACAGGAAAATTAGATACTGCTTGGGTTTTTTAGACAATCCTATTTCTGATTTAATAAAATAAATATGTTTTTAAGACATAATAAGTAGGCACAACTGCAGAGTATAACAGGATGTATAGCGGTCTCCCAGAGTCATTTGTTATAAATGATCTCACCCTCTTTCTAAAAGCTGATAGTCAACATCAGTCACATTCATCTGTTTTCATCAACTCATCTCAGAAAGATAACCTGTCACTCTGGTATAGTACGCAGCTAATGGCGTAAATATAATAAAGGCACCATGTCATTTATCTTCTTAGTACTGTTATTTCTAAGTCAATTAGCCAAATCAATATGCTGGAGAACTTATTACCCACGTTATATCACAGGAAAATTAATTCTGTGCAGTTTGGTCGCCTTCATCAGGTTGACACCAAGGTAAAGGCAGCTGGATGAGAAATAAGGATGATCGATTGACACCACTGAAAGGCGACAACCTCAGCTTGAACCAGTGGGAAAATTGAGAAGGAGGTACAGAAAGTGAAATCTAAACCTTGAGAAAAGATCACTATGCAAAGTAGCAGAAAAAAGGCAGACCATAATGCAGAGAGTGGCATTAGTATGCATGCTTTTATTCCCTTTTTTAAACTGCCTTTCTCAGTTCCCTGGGTTCTCCGCTGCTGTCTGATCTTCAGCGCCATCACCAATCCCACTAGATCATTTTCCAAGGTCTCTTTTCCCCTGTTTTATCTTAAACATGCCATGTCGGTGACAGCAATGTCGTACGGGGAAGAGGCAGCTGAAATGTTTCTTTGAAAAACTTATAAAACTGTGGTGACACTCGATCCTTTCCTGCTGCCTAGCAATGCAGGGGATGTATACCTCACCAAGGGGATGTGTTTGAAAGATAGGATTTGTTTTAAGATACAAACAGGGGCAAAAAGAAAATTTCAACAAATATAAAAAAAAAACTTTCAAAGAAATGACAGGTTTTTGAAATGCATAAACACGCGCTGAGAAGGAGGATTTTTGTCTTGCAGTCATACTGTATGTTTTGCAGTTTGGTGCAGTTGATCCAGAATAAACTATTTCCTATCCCCTGCAGACTTAAACTAAAAAAGTCTGGAACAAGTATGAAAAAAGTATTGAAAAAGTAAGTGAAGAATTTTAAATTTAACCAGAGGAAAGGAAAAAAAAAGTATTTGAAAAGAGTCAAAACAGCGTAGGTGTTACATCCCCCGGAGCAAAATCTATTGAAACGATGATTGTCCCTATTGTCTGAACAAAGTGCAGTAGTTGAAAGGTGAACAGCTGCCCACATGCTCTATTTAGGCACACAATGATGCTATAGCTAAAAATGTTCCAAATTTTCTTTGACTTGTGTTGAATTAAAAAAAAAAAATCATGATTATTTTCCTCCACACAAATGAAGTGGGTGTTCTGCAGTGGGAGAGACCTTTACAGATTTCTCAGGCATTCTGAACTTGTCCTCTTGTACTGTATGAAATGTCCTTGCCATAATGAAAGCCAGGAAGAGAGAACCAATTTCTGTGTTCTTGCGGACTACATATCGACTTTTAGATGGAAAACATCAAAATTATGATTTGTAGTTCAAAACATTTTAAGGAGATTCTTTATTTTATTTTATTTGACCATACCAGGACGTTCCTTGAGATAAAATGACCAAAAGGCATACCAATGTGCTGTTTTGTAAATGTGTTATTTATTTTGCTGTAATGTCCATGACAACTACTTCACGTAGGCTCGGTGATGAAACTTGTAGTGGCTTTTAATTGCCAAAAGCTTCTCTTTTTTTTTCTTACTGTGGTGTTGACAAAACCATGTGACAATAACAATGAAACAGACTTCATTTTGACATCATTATTGGGAGTTCTTGTGCCACGAATGACAATTCATCTATTACAACCTGATTTTTGTTGCATAAACATAAGACTTGTTTTGGCTTCTTATCATAGAACCCAAGAAATGTTAGAATGGAGCAGTAGAAAATATGACCTGAATTATTTCAGTTTAATTATTTGTGCACACTCCTTTTTTTTAAATTTTAGTTCTTTGTGTTTTGGGTTTATTTTGGTCACATTACATTTTAATTTGGGATGGCATCCTTGGAATTAAAGGAAGATAAAAGAAAAACTGGTGCTCTGTTAAAATCTCTTTGAAGAAGGAGTCGATATGCCAGGAGAATGCCTTGGCCTTATTTCCCTTCCCTTTCCTGTCTTCCTGTATGCAGCACAGTAGATGAGAGATAACAGCATACTCAGCTTAACAACAGCTTACCTAAGGTGGGGGAACTCTTAAAGCAATCTTGTTTCATCTTGCTTCTTGTGGCAGAAACTAGGCTTTGGTTTGTCTTTTTAATCGACATCTGGACAATTAATATTTATGTCTGTGTAATTTCTGCTTATCTGTGCATCCTACTCCACAGAGAGGAACAGGCTGCACCTGTCTCGATGGATATTCAGAAATATAAATTAACATTATGGTTCGTGTGATAAGCATATGTTTACATAAAGAAGTGCAAACAAAACACTTTATGCTTTTAGTCTGCAGCCTGTTAATGGCTGCTCTGAAATAACTATTTTTCTACCATAGTAGCTATTATGCAAGTCCTTCATGCATTTAACCTGCATAATCCTCCATTAGAGTGGCAGATTATTATAATGGGGAAAAAGTACAAACAACTTAGAACATTGTAGGTCAAAACTGGATAGACAATTTTGTATGTTAATTTCGGTGATGTAACGTAATTTCTCAACGGTTACATTAGACTGTGGTTCCAAAGCAACTTTCAGCAAAGGCGCTTGTATGTGCAGAGACACGTTCCTTCTAAAAGCAGCAGTAGAAGAACACATTTACTGACGCAGAAATCACATTTCATCTTTTGAATAATGAGAGATTTGCTTCTATCCCTACATTAGTCTCTTTTTTCATATGAATTTAATGCATAGACTCAAACATTTACTCACTAATGAAGCTAAAAGCACATCCACTCATTAAATTCTATTGAAGGCAAAATATCTGAAGTTATTCTGTTTTCATATCACCATGGATTTTATTTAAAAGGTAAATCTGGAGCAAAATGTCTGAGCCAAATAGTGGGAAGTCTGGGAAGCAATCAGTCACAGTTTCGATGACACCCATATCAGCACTCTATGCCCAGGCCACCATCTTGACGAGTCATGAACAAGTCACGCTGCGACTTTAATAAGCAGTTAATTACTCCTGTCTTGACCTGCCACTAAAATGAGCCAATGTTTCTGTTATCTGTGCAAAACTGCATTAGCGTATGCACCCTTTCTCCCCCCTCTTTCCCTTAATGGCCCTAATTAGTTGTAAAAGGAGCTTATTCTTCATTTAAGTGGATGAGGAGTCGATACTGTAATACGGTCCCAATATGCTCGGCTCCAACTCTATCTCATTGAGAAGGTGGCACACAAGAGGATAGCTCTCACAGCAACAGTGGAGAGCCGATAAACCCACTCTGTGATAAAGAAGGAATTACATACAAGCAGCACTCACTCGCTGCTGATATGAGAAAAAAAAAAAAAAACATAATTAGTTTGATGATTAACTGACAGAGGGATCGTTACAGTAAGGCTGTGTCAGTGGCAGTTACATAATGTGGAAAAAGTTTCCACTGGAGAAGATGAGGTATCAGCAGGGCCCATTATCAGGAGAAAAAAAAGACTCATCTTCTAGTCAATATAAATGAAAACATGCTTGAGATTACTGAAAGAGAAGAGCTGGATGCGACTAAAGTAGAAAAGGTTTGTTTTTTGCTGTTGAGTAGAAAAAACAAGAAACATAAAACTAATTGAAATAATTTCTGCTTTGACTGTTTTGCCAATAAGTACGGAACTAGAAAAAAACACACATACTTTTATAGAGAGAGTGATATCTATACAGATATAAAAATATAGACATACGACAGATAAGTTCTCTTCTGAAAGAAAAAATCTTTATAGTCTAGGATTTCAACAAAATGCTGTAAGACATAGGGCATGGTAGTAGGTCCATAAATATTAATACTTAATACTTTGGAGCCACATTGCAAACTGAAATCAAAATTTCAACTTCAATGCTATATTTTCATACTATTGACAAAAATACAGAAAATGCAGCTTCCAAAAGAAAGCATAAGTTGGTTCTGGCTAGAAATACTCAGAACCAGCTGTAATTCTTGTTTTCCTTCATGCTATTTCCTTTTCCTCTCAGTCCTTAACATCTTCATCTTACTTTTGAAGTTTAAGGAAAGCAGAGTCAGGATAATGTGCTGACTCTGTATAATTAAAAAAATAAAAAAAAAAAAATGTTGTGGTGTGTAGTCCAGAAAACCTGTGGGCCTGTGCCAAATGAGCCTTAATTTCATTGCTTTCAATACCCCCAGGGCAGCAGCCAGTTGACATGTATAAACCAGAAGCAGACATTTTAAAAAACACCTTTAAGACAGAAGGTGAAAATGGAGCAGATGTGTTTTGCAAAATTTAAAAACGTAAGAGTGATATTGTGGATATGGTCAAACAAATCATTGAATTGATCCTAAAACTCTTATTTGCGAGTAAATGTAAGGTGGAAGGAAAGTAGAAAATCTCGTAAAATATTCAGATGGGTGTAGAAAGGGCCTATATGTCTCGTCGCTTATTCCCATCTGTAATAAAGTTTCCAGTCTCCTGTCCTTCCTTTTCCAGACAATTGCTATGTATCTCGTTCTCTCTTGCTCTCTCTCTCTGCTCCCTCCCTGCCTGCCCTGCTTGCTCTGTTTTTGTCCTGTCTTTTTCTATATTTTTGGAGCCTTTCTTTGCACATCATCCAAATCTATAAATTATGGATCTGGTCAACCGGTCTCTCAATGCAATTGATAAAATTTTTGACAATAAGTCTGGGCACAGGAGTGCCCTCTTGTCCTGCGGGGACACGCCCGGCAGGATTCACCCTGGATTTATTCATGATAACAGGATTTCTGCTGTTTGGAGCTTGTGGATTCCTGGATTATCGACAAATTTGTGACAGACTTGGCCGAACTAGCGAACACTCAGATTGTGGGTGTGGACAGAGACGAGGACTCTAAAACTCACTAACCGGATGGAATCGATCTTGGAGAAGTTGAAGGACATTCCTGCATAAACAATACCTTTATCGGACTTCTGCCGGGAGGCTCAGTAAAGTGGTTTCATGGCCCTTTGACGTCACCACCTTCACTTGTGTCTTCATTTTGCCCATTGTTTTGTCTGAATGTTGCCATTTGCCCTAACGTGTCCTTTCCTCTTTTTTCCTTTAGTTTGTTAGAAACGGTGGAGTACTCCCTAATCCTCCAAGAAAATGATTATTTTAGTTTACTAGTAATATCAGAAATTATGGATCACTATTTAGATCAATATTATACAGCCCAGAAATTGAATCAGAATTACAATAAGAATAACTACGAACTTGGAATCCAGAAATACTTAACAGGAACAGTCACTACTTAGTTTATATTACTATTAACCCAGAAAAGGATTTAGAACAAACTTAGAATTGCGGAGTACTCACTTTAACCCAGAAAAGGAATTAGATCAGTTACTCTTTAGCTTATTTTATCAGAAACTGTAGAGTACTCATTATTTAGAAATGGAATTAGATACTTGGCAACCCTGAACAGGAGCACTTAGTTTACATACTTTAGAACAACATTAGTTTAGTTTTCTTTCCTCTTTTTTCTTTCCTTTGGTTTGTTATTTTGTTTGTATTTCCTTTTAACTCATGTAAAGCACTTTGAATTGTCTTGTTGCTGAAAATGTGCCATATAAATAAAATTACCTTACCTTATAGAGAGCACTGATGCACAGTGCTCTCATAACAGAAATACCTAATGGCTGTTTATACTTTCTTATTCATGACGCTAAGGGTTCTGACTCAGCCTTTCTCCATTACAGAATAAAGTATGGATAGAACTGATGGGAATTGAAGTGAAACTCCAAACGAGTCCAAATACTTCCCCATCAAAGTGCTTCCACTAACAGCTCAACCAAGCTTGTGATAGACATTTTCAGTTAAGACTAGCTAAAAGTGTTACCTTTTACTAATTGTTGCTACAAGATTCACTTTGCTATAGAACTTTTTATTCTTGCATGTCTGTTCCCATATTGACAAGCACTGGTTGTGTGAATGCAATACATTTAATTCAACTCAATTCAGTGTTATTTATATAGCGCCAATTCACAACAAATATCTTGAGGCATTGTATAAAAAAATAATTTCAATTTAATCATACATACATTCCAATTTATACTTAAACTGTATAATAAGCTTGAATAATTATTCAAATTAGTCTAAAATGTTTCTATATAGGGAAACCCAGCAGATTGGGTTTTCTTAGGTAGAAGGAAACCCAACCTCTTATCAGATTAATCTCTAATCTGCTAATGGAAATTTAATAATATCTAATAGCAGTGCTGTGTTCATTTTAATTTGATCAAGAGTCTACAGGCTCTGTAAGCAATGTGAAAATTTTCTTTTCTAAAATTATTGACCAGCAGTAGAGAGCAACTCACTCATTGGGGTTAAAAGTAGAAAATGGAGCTAGGTTGAGACAAAAGAGCAACTTGTGGACAAATTGGCAAAGGTGTGGGTTGACCCAGATCCCCTTCTTCTTCACATCTTTCACATCATTACTTGGATGGAATAGAGAGGAATTAGTTCCCTAGTGTTTTAATCTTCTTTTCAAATAGATTGAAAATCGACTATATAT
>NW_015112752.1:767295-768339 GCF_001443285.1 Poecilia latipinna | reverse complement strand
AAGTGTACTTCATTAGCAATTATAGTAAACCAAAAGTGTAATTGTAGCATACTGTGATCACACTACTATTTAAAATATGTAATGCTCATCTACTTAAAATGCATTCTAATTATATTTTAAATGTAATTCAATCACAAAAATAATATACCTACAATATACTATTCAAGCACATTTATATTACTTAAAAAGTTGTATACAAAGTATAACTTTAGTTGTTCCAAGAAAGCATGTGATAGTACACTTTAAATTGTGATTTTCTACAACTTGCTGTATTTTCCGCACTTATAAGGTGCACCGTATTATAAGGCATATTCTCAATTATGGCGTCCATTTTGGAGCCTTTCTTTGCACATCATCCAAATCTACAAATTATGGATCTGGTCAACCGATCTCTCAATGCAATTGATCAAATTTTCGACAAGAAGTCTGGGCACATGAGAGCCCTCTTGTCCTGCAGAGACACACCCAGCAGGATTCACCTTGGATTTATGCATGATAATAGGATTTCTGCTGTTTGGAGCTTGTGAATTCCTGGCTTATCGACAAATTTGTGACGGACTTGGCCGAACTAGCAAACACTCGGACTGTTGGTGTGGACAGAGACGAGGACTCTAAAACTCACTAACGGGATGGAATCGATCTTGGAGAAGTTGCTAGTTTCGGTTCAGTGGAACGACCAAACTAATTTGGATGATTGGGAACTGAGATGTATCGGAGAGACTTTAGGGAAGATTTAAATTTATAATCTTCCCAACCTAAGACATTCTGTTCCTGAATTGGCCTTCCCTGTGTGGCCTTGGAAGGGCTGCATATTTCTAATCTCCTTGAAGATATGTAAACATAACGCTCTTCCCTCCTCACCCCCTCCTGTATCCATGGAGTTGCAAAGCTGAACGCTCCTAAGGACATTCCTGGATAAACAACACCTTTATCAGACTTTGCCAGGAGGCTCAGTAACGTGACTTCATGGCCCTTTGACGTCACCGCCTTCACTCGTGTCTTTGTTTTGCCCATTGTTTTGTCTGAATGTTGCCCTTTGCCCTA